>NC_028356.1:7991122-8000317 GCF_000741045.1 Vigna radiata var. radiata | reverse complement strand
TTTCCAGAATATATTGACAATACAAGTTCTCGTCAGTTCAGTACAAATGAGGTTGTTCGAATTAGAGACATGTTCAGAGAATGGGATATTCAGGACAGTGACCTGTTTGGTCCTTATGAACTCTTGGACTTCGTTCTATTGGATATTTACAGGGAAGGTGAGTTACAGAAACTTCTGATGACATGATAGAGTGTTTAGAAGTACTTGGACAATGTTAACAAGAAAAATGAAGTTGAATCTGAGTCAGGTGTTTGAACAGTGATCATGAAAACTTTAGTTTCTGGACAAGTTAATTTTTTTTAGAGAGATTTATATATTAGCCAGATGAGTGAGTTTTTATATATTAGCTTATGCATAAGCTAATTTTAGTTGATTGAGAAACCCAATTCATTATTTCTTCATATTTTTTCTCTACCAAAGTTGATTATAAAGAAGCTTATCCAAACATACCTATTCTATTAATAAATCAGCTTTTTTATAGTATAGTTCATGCTTCACGTGTCAAATGAGTACTTTGAAATTATGTTCAAGGTTGATGCCATATATGGAATATGATATTGAAAACTGTTTTATGGTTGATCACTTGAACTCATATACTCCTTACTATGCAGCGATTACTCAGTCTTCAAGTTCAGGGATAAGCAAAGGTGCACTGGCTGGAATAATCTTAGGTGCAATTGCCTGTGCAGTTACATTATCTGCAATTGTTTCCATTCTTATTCTGAGAGTACGCATGAGAGATTATCGTGCACTTTCCAGACGACGTAACGGTGAGTATCTTAATTATAATGAGTTAGCCTATTATTTCTTCCTCTTAGAAATGTCTTCAAGGCTATGGCCTTGTATAATCTGATGTCTAGATGTTGTTGCGTATGTTTTATTTTGGCTTAACTCTGGTACTAGAGTGTTATTGAGATCCCTAAACGTTTGAGATATGATTTAAGACAATATGTTGAACCTGATGAAGACGAACATCAGACAGTGACACATATACCGCATTGAAGAAAACATGTGTAAGAGATGGATCAACATTGTATTTTCTGTACAATGAAGTAGATGAGCCGGGATTCGAAAAAATAGCGAATGCCAAATCAGCAAAAGAAGCCTGAGAGATATTGGAAGTTGCGTATAAAGGTGACAACCGCGTTAGACAATTCCGAATACAAGTTCTCATAGAAGAGTTTGAACAGTTGAAGATGAAGCCCAAACAACATATAATCGAGTACATAACTCAGGTGGAGAAGGTGGCCAACCAACTCGATAGGAATGGAGAACAAATGCCATCTAGTCGGGTTGTGGGAAATATTTTTAGATCCCTTACAAAAGATTTCGAAAGTATCGTGTGAGTCATCGAAGAATCGAAGGACTTGTCTGTTCTAATAGTAGATGAACTTGTTAGGTCATTAGGAGCCCACAAACAAAGGAGAAGGAGTTGAGATGATCATATTGAACCCGATGATCAAGCACTATAGGTACAATTTGACTCGAATAAAACTCGGATTACTCAGAGTCGAGGTCCTGGCGGTATAGGGCGACGAGGAGGTGGACGTAGCCGAGGTAATTTTTAGAATGATAGTGAAGAACAAACTGGTTAGCAGAATTGGCGTGACCAAGGACAAGGGAAAGGACGAGGAGATCGGTCAGGAGTTGAGTTTTTTAAGTTTGGCAAGTATGGTCACTATGCAAACTGAGTGTAGATAAAAAAAAGTGATAAAAAAGTGCTACAATTGTGGGTGGTAAGTCTGGTCACATTCCTAAATTTTGTCAAGTTGAGAAGAAAAGTTAGAGAAACCTTCTTACATAAGAAGAAGATGAAGAAAAGTGTGGAATCTTGTTGATGACAAAGAGCTCAGATGCAGTGGGCATGGAGAGCCCGATCCCAACAATATATTAAGTGATATTGATAAAGGATGTAACAATTGTGGAGAAGGAAAACCTGGAGAAAGAACACAAACAAAATGATGAAGAGATTCAACATATAGGAAGACTTCTAGATAAAATCAATGAAATTATGAATAAATAGAGGGTTGAAGTTGATGAGCTTAAGAAGGTGACTCTTGAAAAAGAAGAGAAAACATCTAATGTTCGTGAACCAAACGAAGAGGAAGATGGAGATGTTGAGAAGAACCCGATGAAGATGTCAGCCAAGATGGTTGAAAAATTGTCTAAGGTCAGAAACGAGTTGGTCAAGGTTATTGAGAAGTCGGGCATACCAAAGTCAGTCAAACCATTAAAGAGGTCAACTTAGGTAAAAGACAGGAGGGCCATAAGGAAAAAGAAGAAGTCAAATCTGATTGAAGGAAGCAAACCCAGTGTGGGATGTTGCACATGGAAAACTGAATGAAGGAAGGAAAAATTTAAGTTTATGTGGGAGTGTTTGTTGGGATAAACTTAAATTGGGTTTTATTAATAATTTTGTTTAAATCTTATTTTATTAGTTTTGGGTCTAATAATATTTAGTTTGATTTTGATGAGATAAAATAGAGATAACTAGCTATGATTTTCTGTTTATCTAGATACACTATTATTTTATAATAAATTAAGCCGATTCTACTTTTAAGATAGTTGATATTTTATTTTCAGGTTTTATTTTTATTCTCCGTAATATTGTAAGTGTCACAGCTATTTAAGGTCTTTCAATTATCAATAAATAACAAACTCAAATTTTAGAAAAAAAAAAAAATACCTTAGTGTATGTGTGAGATTTTCTTAACAAATATAAGTATTTAAAATGTGTAAACAAATTATGTCATCCAATGAAAATTGCAATAGTTACAGTAAAAAATAAAAATAGTAAAAGCAAATAAAACAGGATTATTTTTAGGATTATTTTTATTAAGTATGTTAGTGCCTCCGGACAGGATTTCATCATCGATCACAATTTAACCAAAACCTTCTTAATAAAATAATATTTCACTTAGCAACATCATAATAATCCAAAGACATTGTAATTGTGTTCAGAAAAAAGGCATGTGAATTTTACCTTGATGTAGATATAAACTTGGAGAATACATAGGACATTCCTCTAATGTTTGTTCAACATCTTCTTTCAACTTAAATCCGTGGTGAATCTCTTCCAAGTTTGGCAAATTTATGAGTTTTGTTTCTCTCAAGTACTGTAATACTACATGTTTTCCATGCTTACCCATCTCTTCTTCACTAAATGCAAAAATCTTGTGTAACTGAGAGCACTCTTCTATCTCCAAATATCTCAGACTGATAAAATAAAGAGTCGTGAGATTATAAAATAGACATTTCAACTTTGCACTTTTTAACTTTAATAGTTGAGATCCTTGGAAAGCAGACTTCTTGGGAAGTGTAACATCCCATTTTTAATAGTAAAATACTATTAAAAATGAATATTACACATATTACAAATTAACTACCATAAAAAATAAATCTAAGAAAGATAATATCTATACATGTAGATTTGTTTGACTTATTTATTGAATTCTCTCGATCACCTATCGCTGAAGTAACTGAAACAGATGTCTCCTTAAACTCACACTAATCAGATAATCATTGCAAAAGAGAAAACGTAGAGACAAACACAAAATTTTAAAGATAGAAAAAAATTGAGAAGGGATAAGATGACATATAAGTAAATAGAGAAGTATGAAGTTGCTTAGTTTTGAAGTAAAGTATAGAATTTATAAAGATGCAACTCATTCTTTAATTTTAAAGAATAATTTCTTCTAACATTTCAGAAACAGTGAATAATTATATTTCTTTTATTGATTAAATCAATAACATTAGTCTTGATGTATAACTATACATGTATTAATATTGATTATTATATGTTAATTGAATAATTAGTTCACCGTTATATTCAATGAATGTTTTGTGAACATAAACATGTTTTCATATAAAAACAAATAATTATATTGAAACTAATAAAGCTGAAAAAAAAAATAGATTTTCGAAAACACTTTTGTTTCAGGTGTCTTTTTTAAGGTTGTATATTTTTATGTTTTATAAAACTTAAAATTATAAATTTTGAGGTTTTCCGACAAAAAAGAATGTAAAATATTCAATTAATGATGGAGGCAGGAATAAAAAAAAAGATGAAAGGTTTAATTTAACATTCGACATGAAATTGAATAAAACTTTGGAAGAGTTTAATTTATCATATTCTAACTAACTAAATTGATGATTAGAATAGGAATGATATAAGATAAACAGATTCTAACTAAATTGATGATACAAATTGAGAAACGTACGTGAAAATTTGTGAAGACACAATGGTAAGAAGAAGAATTTAGAAAAAACCTTGCTGCCAAACACAAATAAATAATGAAAAAAAATTGAGAAGGAACAATTGAAGATTTGGAAAGTAATTTGACATCAATAATATTCACATGAATATAAAATACAAGTGATGATAAGATTAAAATCTAACTAAATTAAAGATTTGGATTAGAAACGTACCTCAAGATTCGTGCAGATACAATTTAAAGAAGAAGAATAATTTGGGAGCAACCTTGATACCAAACACATTATTGATGAAAGGTGTGGAGTTGCAATTTTAAAGAATGAAAAAAATTGAGAAGCGATAAGGAAAGAAGTAAAGTTGGTGAGTTTGGAAGTAAGGTATAGAATTCATAAAGAGGCAACTTATTCCTTTCTTTTTTAATAACAAATTCTTTTTCCAATTCTATTGCGTTTATGGTGTCACTTCTAGGGGTGGGAAAAATGTCCTGTATTGTACAGTACTATAAAAATTTATAGTTAATTATAAAATCAGTTTAAAAAAACTGTACCGAATTAAAAAAATAGTTCAGAATATCTGAATTAAACTATTTTCTAGTTCAATTATACTCTAATACAGTTCAGTTAACTAGTTTTTAGTTTATCAAAATAAATTCAGTTAACTACATTCTGATTTCCCAAATGCTCGTAGCAGCATCAAGCATGAACCATGAAGTGCTAGATTTATAGAATTTCTAACATAGGACTGGGTGGTTAATATTGAAGAACAGATGTAAAAGGGTCATGGTAAACAGTGAATATCCATATATATTTCCTTTTTAAATGGTTCTTGAAGGTAAGAGATGTATTGTTAGATGTCTATCTTAATTAATATATTAATTTGATTAATGCAATATATGCTTAGTTTTGAATCTACAGAACCACAAACCAGCAAGCAATATAAAAAAAAGTATTCTAATATTTGTTAAAGATACTAATAGTTGATTGTTAAAGCAATCAACACATGAAACATTGGAAGTCTGATCTTAATCGGAACTCATAGTGAGGGACTGCGAGGACAGTTATACATAGAAAATAACTGCGGGAACTTATGCAGTTTTCTGTATATTGTAGTGTAATTTTATATAGAACTAGTTTTTCCAAAAGGCTCCATGAACGCGCAGACAAAAACTCTTCAATTTCCTGCCTGATATTCATCATAGCAAGAGATGTTAGATGATGTGACTGGCTCGTAACGCATCATAAAAAACTAACCATGAAGTCTACATGAAAAGTTACTCAACAATGCTAATGAAGAAAAAAGAGAGTCAAAAAGCTTACATGGTCTGATCACCAAAGATCACCCCTCTAAGAAAATTATTGAAAATTTGAACGAGAACATAAGTATAAGATCGTATCAGAAGTCACCAACCACCGCTTTCATCTCCCAAATGGAGCCATTAAATGCTCTTGAAGACCATTCTTGGATTGAAGTTACGAAAGAAAAACTTGATCAATTAAAAAAAAATGAAATATGAAAATTCGTCCAGCTGTCTCATGGAAAGCACGTAGTGTTGTTGATGTCTCAGTGATTGAATTATATTCATGAAAAACTAATGTATAATAGTTTTAGTTTCTTGCAGTGTTGTTAATAATTCTTATTTTATTTTATTTTACAATGAATGTTCATTTTATTGTTATTCAATTTTATTTTTATTTTTTACTATTGTATTTATTATTTTCTTTTTACTATTAGAATTAAACTTGTTTGAGTCATTAAATTGTTTTGAGAATTGATGCATGCTACTAGAAAATAAAAGGTGACGCATGGTTTAATTATTATTACTTTTTATTTATTTAAAAATATTTTTAACGTCGGAAAAAAAGTTAATTGTTGATACATTAATTGCAATCTTCTAGAAAAACTTGTGAAAATTAATACAGCCATTAATTTTCTTATATGGTGCACTTTATATGTGGCATGTCTCTTTATGGTTCCTTTCACATTTTTATAATTTTTAAGCTTTTGGAGAGTTATTTGTTTTTTTAAGAGCTAACACATAGTTGTAAAAATAAAATTGACGCATTGTACCATGTTTTTTTTTTCTAATTTATTATAATGATATTTGGGTATTGAAAGCTTTTAGGTAGATAATATTAAAGTTTGGAATATTATTTTATGGATTAACAATAGTTGCCCTGATTTAAAAATGACTTGGTGCATAAATTTTTTTTTTTTTAAATTGTTGGATAGAATTGAAATGATTATGTTTGGTGATTATTTTTATTCAATCAAAGTATTAATGCAATGTTATTGTTACTGAGTATAATTAAAGAAAAGAAAAAGTAGTAGGCACTCAAGGAAACCTAGTGTTTTCTTGATAGTGTTTCACTCATTCTTACTTTTTTTTTTTCTTTTCTCGATACTCAAAGTATAAAACTTGGATACTACTTCCTATAGATGATTAATTGGACGAGTCATTTATCATAATCCTAACATTACAGCCTGCATTCTTCATTCTCCATTCAGGCTATGTATTTTCTTACCTACAAAAAACACTATAAAACAACGTTGTTCACTTATCTCATGTTGTTCAAACTATAGTTTTTCGAATCTCCTTTGAGGTTGAATTTTATGCTTTAGATATGTAACTTATTATGTATGTTTTAATCCAAAGCTCATATTTAAACATGATAAAATGTTGTGATCCACGTAAACCTAATTTGTACTAATGAGTTCTCAAAATTTCTCTCTCTTACTTTTATTTATAAAAATGTTCTCACACCCAAATTTCTCTCATCACATTTTTTTTTCTTTGCACCTCTCCTATCATGATTAAAATTTTTAATATTATATAAAAGTTATTAAAAGTTTATCTTAATCAATATTACAGGTAAGATCAATTTAAATGAATCTCATCTTAGTGAATTGATTTTATAAAATTAATTTAGACTTAAATTCACTACTTATATAATACAAATATTTTAATTTCATAATTTATATCTTAGTTTATTAACTTATTTGAAATGTTTGTAGACAACAGACATGGTATGAGACACGATTCAGATAACAAGGGAACTGAATATGTTAAAGGAAAATGATATTTTAATACCATTTTGACACTGCACACGTGTTAAAATGTGATTCTTCTGGTACAATATTCAGTTCACAAGCTTCATCATCTATTATAAAGACTCCTTTTATTTCAGGAGATGTCTCAGGTTCTGACCTTCTCCAGTGGAAGTGTGCCAACCATCAATTTGCCTAAGATAGAAGTTGAAAAATGTACTTTGTGAACTGGACAAATGAAACCAATTTACTAATTTTCATTTATTCTTTTTGTGCTGTTTGTGTTGGGAAAATTTCCCGATACACACTCAGATATTTTTTTCAAATTGAGTCTTATTATTCATTGATAATTGAAGGACTTTAAATAGCCATGATACTTACAATATTATGAAAATAAAAATAAAATCTGAAAATAAAATATCAACTGACTTAAAAATAAAATCTCCTTAAACTATCATAAAATAATATTCTACCTAGATAAACAGAAAAATCATAACTACCCAATCCTATTTTATTTCTATCAAATCAAACCAAATATTACTAGACCCGAAACTAATAAAATAATAAATCTCTAAAATTTAGATTTATTCCAATTTTGTTGTATGATAAATTGACAGAGGATTGACTTGTAAGTTATAATTAATTAATTAATTTTATAACAGTGACAGAGATTGGTTTATTATGCTGCATTGCAGGTACTTTTGAAGTACTAATCACATGAATTTTAGTCAATCAGGATTTCAAGTTCTTGACTTCGGTGGTTCTTACATAAAAATTGAAGTAAATATCTAAATTTTTGGATAATCACACTCAAAAAACTATTGAAAAGAGGGAAGAATCAAAGACTTAAATACATCACTGAACATATCATATTAACGATACAAGATATAAGACTTAGACATCTCATAATAAACACAAAGATAAATATATAACAAGATTCGGCAATGTGTATGGTAGCAGAACAACTGTCTTATTCTGTCTTTGTATTATTGATTATTTATGTACAGATTTCAACATTATCCCCACATACACTCTGCTTCCCTCCAGCAATTCGTTTATACATCTAGAATGACTGTAACATTTGATTTGAGCTTTAATCTGTCTCAAGTGTCACCTGGAATTCAAGAGTTTCATTACTTTTCTAGTTTTGGAGATTTGGAAAATAAAGCAAGATGAGAGAAAGGTCGTTATATTATTTGAAAAAAATGAGTAGTGGAGGCTGCTCTTTTGAGTATGAGGATGGGATGTCAAGGTTTTTTTTTTTAGTGATAATGTTGCAATATTTTAAAGGTGAATTGGTATGTAATGTGCAAGAAACTTAGTTTTTTGATAGCCAATGCAATTAGAGCAGGAAAATATTTTTAAACTAAATTCCTCTGTCTTTTGTATTTATAGAGTGAAAAACAGTCACACATATATTATAACATATTATGACAATACATCATTATATATTGAACATCACAATAGAATAAAACATAGGAACCAATACTCGATAAAGATTATTTCCAAGTCTAAATCACAGGTACGAAAAACACAAGTTGATTAATTGTTTCTTGTATGTATCCCCGACTCAATTTAAACTTTTTGTTAATGGGTTTGAAAAAATGCATTTTATTAATTTTAAGGGTGTTGCTCCTTCCACCTCTCCAAGTTGGACCTGCACCTCCTCACTATTTTCATTTATTTCAAAAATATTTTACATTTCTCCACTATTTTCTTTTATTCCAAAAATACCCTATACATTCCTATTATCCTTAACAATTTTTCTCTTTCTCTTTCTACATTAATGGAGCATTTACATGGCTCATTAATGGACTACTTACATGACTGAAATTGTAATCTTAAATAAGTTTGATTCAATCTTATTTTTATTGTTGAATATATTTTTTTCTTTTCAAATTACTTAATAAATGGTAAAATTTTATTCTAAATTTCTA
>NC_028356.1:7980989-7990862 GCF_000741045.1 Vigna radiata var. radiata | reverse complement strand
ATAATTATATGTAAAAAAAACACACATATATATAAACATTTTTCTAGAAATTTAGAACAAAATTTTACCATTTATTAAGTAATTTGAAAAGAAAAAATATATTNNAACANNNAAAATAAGATTGAATCAAACTTATTTAAGAAAATATATCACAAGTTCAAATTTGAGTCATGTAAATGCTCCATTAATGAGTCATGTAAATGCTCCATTAGAGAGAGAAAGAGAAAAATTGTTAAAGATAGTGGGGAAGTGTAGGGTATTTTTGGAATAAAAGAAAATAGTGGAGAAGTATAAATATTTTTGAAATAAATTAAAATAGTGAGGAGGTACAGGTCCCACTTGGAGAGGTGCAGGGAGAAACACCCTAATTTTAAATATGATGAAAACTTGCATATTTTTACAACACTGATTTAAGCAGTACTACCTCTTTTATTACTGAGTTAAATAGGCCGAAATATTACCCACATAATCCTATTGCTATAGATTAGCAAAAAAATGTTACCTGCCCAATCACTTAAGACACTGTTGCATTGTCCATATCACTCTTTTCTTTTTCAAATCAAGACTACACTTGCATTCTATTTACATATCTGATAAACAAAAAATACATATTTAACAAGTGTAAGCAAATTACAAAACATGTCATGAATCAGTTGTGGCTAAAAGGAATTTGTCCAATATAGATGAAAATTACAAGAGTTACGGTAAAAATTAAAAATAGAAAGGAGCAGAGAAAACAAGATTATTTGTATTAAGTATGTTTATTAAATAATATTTCATTTAAGGTTTAAACCTCTTTTTGGTTCATAAGTTATGAGCGGATGTTCAGTTTAGTCTCCGCTTTTAAAAATGTAAACCTTTGATTCCTAAGTTATAAAAAATGTATCAAATAAGTCCTTTTTTGATGTTCATGGTCAAAGTATAAAGAGCAATCTAAAGTCCTATCATTATTAAGAAACAAATCAGAGCAATCTAAATATGTAGCAGTTGTTAAGAAACAACCAAAAACAGTATTTCAAGTCAAAAAAGGACTCATTTGATACATTTTTTATAACTTAGGAACCAAAGATTTACATTTTTAAAAACAAGGACTTAACTGAACATCTGCTTATAACTTACGGACCAAAAAGAGGTTTAAACCTTCATTTAACAAGCAAGGACATTGTAATTGTGTTTAGAAAAAAGGCATGTGAAGTTTACCTTGATGTAGATATAAACTTGGAGAATACATAGGACATTCCTTTATTGTTTGTTCAACATTTTCTTTCAACTTAAATCCGTGGTGAATCTCTTCCAAGTTTGGCAAAGAAAAGAGTCTTATATTTTTCAAGTTCTGTAACAGTACTTGTTCTCCATCCTTACCCATCTCTTCTTCTTCACTAAATGCAAAAACCTTGTATAACTGAGAGCACTCTTCTATTGTTAAATATATCAGACTGACAAAATGACTTGCCGAGAGATTATAAAATAGACTTTTCAACTTATTGCAATTTTTAACATAAATAATTGAGAGCATTGGGAAGCAGACTTGTTGGGAAGAACATAGGGTCTTGAGTTGATGTGCATCACCTAAATCAAATATTTGTTCCAATTCATCACAATTACTTATATCTAGAATTCTCAACATTGGTAAACTTGTAACAACTGTGGTGGAGAAGATGGTTTTCAATTTTGGACATTCTTCCACGATAATACGCCAGAGCTTTTGGAAGCTTAGAAAAGCTGTGGGGCCTTTCCATATGAAGTTGAGCTCAGGTAGATTCTCCAATCTTAGAGACTCTATATCCAAGTTTAGGGGAACCAGTTCTGTAGTGCCACCTTCTTCTCCCATTTGGAATTGGAAGAGACCTTTTATTCTAAAATCACTCAACCAAAGATTTCTAAATTTGAGTTGGGGATTAAACAATAAAACATCCAATTGGTTGAATGCGATGGTAATTTCATCCTCCTGCACACACAACATAATTCATTATTAATATGGTACAGTTTAAAAATGAAACCAAAATTTAAAAAAAAACTAATGTTTTTCATTTATTTAAAAATTAAATATGTTTTTATCTCTTAACTTTTAATAAAAATTTGAATTAGTTTTTTTTTTAACTTTTGATCCAATTTAGTTTCCAATTTTAAAAATGTTAAATCTTTAACATATTAAATTTATTTAACATTTTAAAAATATTTTGTGATAATATTTAAATTGTTTTTATTCCCTACATTTCTATATTATTTTAATGTTAATTGAAAAACATTTCAAACACAAAAAAACTCATATTTTTTAATAAATTTAAGAAATTAATTAATAAATAACAATTATATATATATATGATATAAAATAAGTCATTTAATTACCATTGAAGTTGTATGTTGGTCGAGATCTGAAACCGTCAGCACCTTAGGTAAATCAGACAGTTTTGGACAATAACTGCAACTTAAATTTTCAAGTTTCGGGAGATGTGGACGACAATATTTAGGCCAAATGTTAATCAGATTTTTTAATCGGATCAAGTTGAAGTCCAACAATTTTTGTAATCTGTGTAATCTGTGGAAGATGACAATGGTTTGCTGGAAACTCCGATACACTACATGATTTTGTTCCTTTTCACTGCCAAATACATATTTCAACTTCAAGTTGCTAACAATTTTCATACTTGTCAAACTTTTTAGCCCTTGGGCTAAAGATAGGGAGAACACATACTCCAAATTGTCACATTTTTCAATGAAAAGATTCCTTAATTTTGGAAGCATCAAAGAAGAATAACTTTGAGTGCTTGAAAGGACATTATTATCTTCTTTAATTATGTGTCTCAATGATCTACAGGAAGATATTCTTAGAACCTCTAACAGCTCTAGAGTTTGAACAATGGATGACGTGAATAGAGAAGTTAGCATTGGGCATTCAGATATTGAAAGGACCTTCAAATTGCATAGCTTTGAGTTCCTTGGAAAGGATATGCTATATAATTCACCACAATTTTCTATCTCGAGCTCTTCTAAATGTTTGAGAGAACATTGTGAAGAGGGATCACAAAACACCTCTCGAAGTTTATGTAAGTCTTCCAACCTTAAGTAAACAAGCATGGAGAACACAATTACTTCAGTTTGAAGCAAACCAAAACTGGTGCTGGTATTGATAGTGTTATCAACGAGACATTCTATCTCTGAACACTTTATAAGTTTCAGGGCAATCAACTGATTCATGCCATGTGGATCCATGGATGGGATTATATTTTTATAATCTCCCTTAAGGTCCCTCAAACAAAGGAACTCTGTTCTCATAAACAGATCCTTGATTGGTAATGATATAAAATTTTGAACAGCAACATCAAATCTATTCATTAATAAATTTCTTGATTGTGCATATCTTTTCACAGTATCATCAAAATATCGATAATAACCACTTCCAATAACATACCTTTGTAATCTGGAGAAAGAGACATCACGTGGAAAGGCATTTTCATAATTCATCAAATGCAAATACAATTCCTCAAGCTGCAAACATTTCCCTACAACTTCGTAAGCTTCAACGTTTTCATTTTTCTTAACCAGACATTTGTACAAATCCAAAATCCTCAACTTCTTTAATTCTACAATCCCAACGGGCAAATAATCAAAATAAGAGCCACGCAAGTCAAGAATCTCCAATGCTTGCAGACTTTCCACAAAAGAGATGTCACCTAAATTACAACTCCTCAAGCATAGTGTTCGAAGGTTTTTTAATGACTTCAATGACTCTTGCAAAGGCAATTCATCGTGCTTCCACCCAACTGAGTTTAAGATTGCTAAGGTTTTAAGGTTTTCCAAGCTTTGAAGACACCCATCTGATACTTTTACGCCATCACTCACATTAAAAGAAAGCAAAAGAGTTTCAAGTATTGGACAATTTATTTTATAATTGAGAACATCATAACTTTTCAAACCCCATACGGCTATTGCTTTCATATCTTTCAGGGTTTCATCATCTTCCAAAGCTCTTGGGTCCACTTCAGTACGTGTGAAAATTGCTTTACCACTTTTAGACGCAATCCACAACGCTGCATCACGAACCACATCGTGCATTTTTACCCTTTGTTTTTCTTTTGCATCCATTAACAAAAAACAATTCTTTAGCATGTCAATAGCTGCATTTATCCATCCCCTTGCGTCCTCCATCGTTCCAAACGTCCCAATTGTGCCAAATCCCCTTCCAAATCGAAACAAATCTTCCAAATCTATTTCACAATCCTCTGGAAACATAGAACATGACAATAATAAGGATTGAGCTAATTGGCTTGTCAAATTACTGTAACTTAATTCAACACAAACATAAAGACTTATTAAGCCTTTCGGAATATCTAGTGGCTCATAATTTTCTAGCCTTGAACATGCTAACTCAAAATTTGCAATAGTTTTATCCTTTAGCATGCTTCCCACGGTCACAATTACAATGGGCAATCCCTTACATTCATGAACAATTTTTCTTGCCACACCTTTCAAAACTTCTGAGGAGTCATCAGTTATGTTTGCATAATGTCTGAACAAAGTCCAAACTTCCTGGTCACTCAAAAGATTTAGTTCAATAATACTTTGGCATTGCATAGAAGTGCATACTTCTTTACTTCGAGTAGTTATCAATACGCAACAAGCCTTACTACTTTCATTAAGCGGAATACCTAAAGCTTCAAAGTTTAGAATTTCCCATATGTCATCCAAGATTATAAGAGTTGTACCTTTTTTTAATCTCTCTGATAGTCTACGAGCTCTACCTATATCTGAATCTTCCGTTAACTTGAAGCCCAATTGATCAACAATTTGATCTTGAATACTTCTTATATTTAGAGGTTGAGACACTGTTGCCCAGACAACCTTCCCAAAGAGTTTCATGTCTTCTGCTTTTTTACCCACTTCTTTTGCCAAAGTAGTTTTCCCTGACCCTCCTAATCCAACTAATCCAATTATGAAAGCACTTTTGTTATTTAATGCTTCTAGAAGCTTGTTGTAAGATGCTACTGTAGAGTTGAACATAAAGAAATCTTTGGAAGAATAGTACTGCATGCCTGGGAGTTCAGTAATCCTCGAAAAGGGTTCAAACTTGCTATTACGATGGAGCTGAATCATTTCAGTTGTTTTTCTTTCTATTTGTTTTGCCAGAGAATATCGACATTGCCTTCTGAAATAGCTTTTGTTCACGCACAATATTCTTTCTTCCAACATTTGCACTTCTTCTAAGACGTTTTCAACATCTTTCAGCCACTTCTCAACAGTTGGCTCAACTTTTTCAACCATATTGATGGCTTCTCTTATTCGCTCCTTCACTCCATCTCGAGTCAATTCCAATTGTTCTTTGGCATTTGGAAGATTGGAAGCAAAGTTGTTGAAACAACACAAGTATTGAGAATGATGTAAAATTGGATGCACTGCATATTCTGCAATCTTTGTTGCGATGGAAAGAAATAAATCCTCCAGCATTTGGATTGATTTGGTTCCTAAACATGAATGAGTTCATGACTCTTTAGTTAGTTACAAATTAGTATTTAGTCATACATACCTTTGATATAGCAAGAGATTAAGCAATTAAAAGAAAACAATACAATAAAAATTTGTGATACATACCTTTGATAGATGTTATTATATTAGTAACAAAAGTAAAAAGAGTCGTTGTTGCAGCTTGAATACCTTGTCTTAATCTAAGAAAAACTTGTATTAGCGATGTGCACATAGAAATGTTTGTGTATATGGTATTTTCTAATGCTTTAACTATTTATCAAAAGATATGAATCGATTAACATACGCGCCTTAGTGGCTAAAGACTAAATTGCACAAACATATACTAATAAATGATTGGAGACTATCACGAACATTTTGACCTTTCAAAATGTTAAGTAAACATACATGAAAATATGTATACAAGGACACGATTACTATTTTCATTTTTATTACTTGTCTTTGTTTTTCAAAAAAAATTAGAATTCTTGTCTTTCAAAATATACCGGACAAATATTTTTATAGATAATTATTTATTTATATAAGAAAATAACTTTAATATATTCTTTCAACCAATAAATTAATGTGATAACACGTTAAACATAGTATAATAATTAAAGATATTTTACAAGTTATCTTAATATTTGATTTTGTTTAAAATTAAAGATAATAGAATGTGGATGCTAATAATAATTGAAGCAAACTAATTTAAATTTTAAAATCAAATGTACTTGTTGGAAGGAGTACACAGTAGGTGAAATTGATTACGACATTGAAACAAACATGTCCCTAGTTTATTTGTCAAATATGCATGTGGATTTCATTGTTTAATTTCCATATCAATTTATAAAATGTTACACAGTGATCACCACATTGATTTTCATTTGAGACGATGTTCTTAAATTGGTATAACCTTAAGACAGGGAACTATTTCTCAAGTAACAATGTATGGTTGTCAAATGTATAAGCTTAAAGTTTTGTGATTTTTTTGCAGGGTGTGTTTACTGGTAAATGTGGAACAAATTTAGGTCATGGTATGGTGTTTGTTGGATATAGGAGTGAAAATGGTGCTGATTACTGGCTGGTGAGGAATTCATGGGGCAGTCGAGGGGGTAAGGATGGCTATTTCAAGATGGAGTGCAACGTGAGAAGCAACTCCACAGGGAAGTGTGGAATTGCAATGGAGGCTTCCTACCCTGCTAAGTATGGTCTAAACTCTGCAGTTCCTAGTTCAGCTTACCAAAGCAATGAGGTGTCCATCAACAGTGCTTGAAATAACTTGATCATTATTTTGGAATTGGATCCTGGGAAGAGGAACAAGTTCTAAAGTTGCAACAAAAGTGATGTTTCTGTTATTTATATGCTGCTATTGGAAATGTCTATTGGGCTATTCTCGCACATAGATTTCTTCAGGTTAAAACTGAACCTGATTATCAATTTGTACTGGTCTTCACTTGTTATTCCATTTGAATGTTTACCCTGAAATCCTTAATGATATTAATGTTCTAGTTAATTTTTTATATGGATATTCACTGTTTACCATGACCCTTTTGCATTTGTTCTTCATATTAACCACCCAGTCCAATGTTAGAAATTCTATAAATCCAGCACTTCATGGTTCATGCTTGATGCTACTATGAGCATTTGGGAAATCGGAAAATGTAGTTAATTGAATCGTAATGTGATAAACTAAAAATTAGTTAACTGAACAGAACTGCGGTATAATTGAACTAGAATAGTTCAGTTCAGATACTTTGAACTATTTAGTTCAGTACAGTTTTTCTGAACTGTTTATAGTTAACTATAAATTTTTACAGTGCAGTACAGTACAAGACACTTTATCCATCCCTAACCCTATGTGCATATTAACACAAGACTTTTACTATATTGGATTCTATTATTTTGAATATTATTTGGTTCAATTTTGATATTTGGTATATGTAATATTGGTTTTTGAAATATATACGTGTGTATATATTGTTTTCTTTTTTTATTTCTTAGGTAGTAAAATTTTATAGAATTGTTACCATTTTGGTTGAATAAAATGCTAGAATCTTTGGATTTCGGTTATTACCATTTTGATTGAATTGAATACCATAATTTTAGCTAAAACCATCTAAAATGATTAGATGATATAAGTGCTTAGCTACATAAGGTACAGAAGCAGCAACTTAATGCAGAATCAGGGAACATCCTTTAGTACAAATGGAAAAAGTCCCTAATTTATATGCGGTACTACTTTTAGTGCAACATTTAACTAATTATTATAAAAACCAACCAATTTATATCATGATAATTTATTATTAAATAATTATATAAAAGTGTCGTATTCTTCAAATATAGCCTATTTTTTCTGATACACGATTGAGGAATTATTGTCTCTCACTGTCAAATGACAGTATTCTGATATATCTTAACACGGTTTGCAAAATTTGCAAAACTATAGAAATAAGAAAAGATAACCACTTAATAAGCATTGTTTAGATAATGTTTTTAATAAACACTTATAGAAGAAATGAATAAGAAGCTATAATGAGTTAAAGTTTTTTACAAGTTAGAATCGACTTTTGCAATTTGTAAGTGTTATAATTCGGATTGAGATAAGTAGTATGGAAACTTGTTTATAGGGAAGCTATTCAAAGAAAATTGTAAAACGTACCTCAAGATTTGTGCAGACATATAAGTAAATAGAGAAGTATGAAGCTCCTGAGTTTGGAAGTAAAGTATAGAATTTATATAAAGATGCAACTCATTCTTTATCAATAACATTTGTCTTGATGTATAACTATACATGTATTAATATTGATTATTATATGTTAATTGAATAATTTGTTCACCGTTATATTCAATGAATGTTTTATTTAACTTTGGAAGAGTTTAATTTAACATTCGACATGAAATTGAATAAAACTTTGGAAGAGTTTAATTTATCACTAACTAAATTGATGATTGGAATAGGAATGATATAAGATAAACAGATTGTAACTAAATTGATGATATGAATTGAGAAACATACCTGAAGATTTGTGAAGACACAATGGCAAGAAGAAGAAGAATTTAGGAGAAACCTTGCCGCCAAACAGAATTTTAAAGAATGAAAAAAATTGAGAAGGGATAATTGAAGATTTGGAAAGTAATTTGACATGAATAATATTGACATGAATATAAAATAGAAGTGATGATAAGATTAAAATCTAACTAAATTGAAGATTTGGATTAGAAGCGTACCTCAAGGTTTGTGCAGATACAATTTCAAGAAGAAGAATTTAGGAGCAATATGTTGATACCAAACACAATATTGATTGAAAGGTGTGGAGTTGCAATTTTAGAGAATGATAAAAAAAAAACTGAGAAGAGATAAAGAAAGAAGTAAAGTTGGTGAGTTTGGAAGTAAGGTATAGAATTCATAAAGAGGCAACTTATTCCTTTCTTTTTTAATAACTAATTCTTTTTCCAATTCTTTTGCGTTTCTGGTGTCATCTCTGCACAAGTTACGAATATACAACAAATCAGGACAAAATGTTTCATTACTTCAAACCATATTATATAACTTATAAACATTTGCATGTGATCATTGAATCCTAATTTAAATGAAAGAAAAACTTGATCAATTAAAAAAAAAATGAAATATGAAAATTCGTCCAGCTTTCTCATGGAAAGCACGTAGTGTTGTTGATGTCTCAGTAATTGAATTATATCCATGAAAAACTAATGTATAATAGTTTTAGTTTCTTGCATTGTTGTTAATAAATTCTTATTTTATTTTTATTTTACGATGAATGTCCATTTTATTGTTATTCAATTTTATTTTTATTTTTTACTATTGTATTTATTATTTTCTTTTTACTATTCGAATTAAACTTGTTCGAGTCATTAAATTGTTTTGAGAATTGATGCATGCTACTAGAAAATAAAAGGTGACGCATGGTTTAATTATTATTACTTTTTATTTATTTAAAAATATTTTTAACNTCGGAAAAAAAGTTAATTGTTGATACATTAATTGCAATCTTCTAGAAAAACTTGTGAAAATTAATACAGCCATTAATTTTCTTATAAGTAACTTTGGTCATTTGGTGCACTTTATATGTGGCATGTCTCTTTATGGTTCCTTGCACATTTTTATAATTCTTAAGCTTTTGTATTAGACTTTATTGTTCTGTTAGTTAGTTAGCTTTGAGTGGGTTACTGTTTTTAACACAGTGACCACACCCTTTTATTCTGTTATATGCTCCACCATTATACGCTCCACCATTTTTCTCAAAACTCTATAAATAGAGTTTGCTCTTTGTATTTTTAATAAGAACAATATATGCAGATCACAAAATATACACAAGATATGGTTTTAGAGTTTTACCTCACTTCTTGCTCTTCTGCTTTCCATCTTCTTCTCTGATCTTCTCCATCGTATCT
>NC_028356.1:7926476-7975679 GCF_000741045.1 Vigna radiata var. radiata | reverse complement strand
GTATCTCTTGGCTCTTCATCGGTGAGAAGAGTTCTCCTTGGATCAGCTGCAGATCTACCAGGGAAAGGCGATCTCCTTCCCGTTCTCACACTCGTTGAAGGGCTTCTTCTCCTCGTGCTCTGTTTCCTTCACCTACTCTCTAACAAACTGAAGCTTCTAGTTGAAGCTTTACTTCCGCTGCATCCATCAGAGAGAAATTGGGTCAGAGGTTTTTTATTGGGCTTTTGTTCTCAAGCCCATTTCTCGTTTATTTTGGATAGTTATTTGTTTTTTTAAGAGCTAACACATAGTTGTAAAAAAAAAAATTGACGCATTGTACCATGTTTTTTTTTTTCTAATTTATTATAATGATATTTGGGTATTGAAAGCTTTTAGGTAGATAATATTAAAGTTTGGAATATTATTTTATGGATTAACAATAGTTGCCCTGATTTAAAAATGACTTGGTGCATAAATTTTTTTTTTTTTAAATTGTTGGATAGAATTGAAATGATTATGTTTGGTGATTATTTTTATTCAATCAAAGTATTAATGCAATGTTATTGTTACTGAGTATAATTAAAGAAAAAAAAAGTAGTAGGCACTCAAGGAAGCCTAATGTTTTCTTCATAGTGTTTCACTCATTCTTACTTTTTTTTTTCTTTTCTCGATACTCAAAGTATAAAACTTGGATACTGCTTCCTATAGATGATTAACTGGACGAGTCATTTATCATAATCCTAACATTACAGCCTGCATTCTTCATTCTCCATTCAGGCTATGTATTTTCTTACCTACAAAAAACACTATAAAACAACGTTGTTCACTTATCTCAAGTTGTTCAAACTATAGTTTTTCGAATCTCCTTTGAGGTTGAATTTTATGCTTTAGATATGTAACTTATTATATATGATTTAATCCAAAGCTCATATTTAAACATGATAAAATGAGGTGATCCACGTAAACCTATTTTGTAGAGTTCTCAAAATTCCTCTCTCTTACTTTTATTTATAAAAATTTTCTCACACCCAAATTTCTCTCATCACATTTTTTTTCTTTGCACCTCTCCTATCATGATTAAATTTTTTAATATTATATAAAAGTTATTAAAAGTTTATCTTAATCAATATTAGAGATAAGATGAATTTAAATGAATCTCATCACTAGTGCAAACAAGGTTTTTTATACAGGTTAAAAAAGGTTTTTTATATCGGTTTTCACGTTGGTATAGAAGTATAGAAAGTTTTCATTTTTTTACACCGGTTCTAGAACTGGTATAAAAAATTTTAACTTTTTACACCGATTCTGTCTACAACAGGTATAAAAGTTTGATATTTACACCTAATGATGTGTGTGAAAAAAAAAAAACTTTTTATACCTGATATGACTTGAACCAGTGTAAAAAGTGACGTTTTTTTTTAAATATTAGATTTGTATATGTTACTATCCATATTCAGACCGGTATAAAATTCAATTCCATAATACAATCTAAATAATCAATAACAAGAAAAATAATCAATATTGTTTTTGTTATTAACACATCAAAATAATTCCTTAAAGTAATATTAACGTAACAAAGTCACTAAATATATTTACATAACATAATTACACATAAAAATAGTTCCTTAAAATGTAATATTAAAACATCTAATCCTCTAGAAACTCTTATGCATAGAAATTGAAAATTACATTGTTTGTAATTCAACTTAAAAAATTAACAATTACATTGACATGTGCCTTTAACATTTCTATCCACCACAGGACACATCCTGTTGCATTTAGTTGACTCAATGATCCAAGCTTCTGACCATGTTAAGTTAATTGATCAAAAAAAGAATGTGAATGGTATATACCATACATACTAAATATGTGTTAAATGCGTTTTCCATGCAATACTCAGCTTCCTTTCTTGATTGATCCAATATGAAGTAAATAAGCCCCATCATTTCCTGAAAAAATAAAGTATTAGAGTGATGTATTTCAGAATAATTTACTAACAGAAAGCTTATGTATTGAAAAAATCAATGTTAAGGAACTGTAAGACTAGGAAAAGCTTATGTATTGGAAAAATCAATGTTAATTAATCTAGGGTCTGGACTAACAAATTCAAAAACCATGAATTCAAAAAGAGGCTAAACTTAATAAACATGTGGGAAACAAAATTCATTACTCACTTAGCACTTCCTTCTTTTGAATCATCAACTGCACTTAATGGACAATGCTTCGACGGGCAGCTCTCTATCTCAAATCGCACCAAGAATGAGAAGAATGAAGCACGATTTTAATTTCTAAAATCATTGTAGCACACCTTTGACAAATTAATGTTCCTCAAGGCAAATATTCCCAGGGCTCTAACTCTGAATAGGACAGTAGGATCTTCGTCTAGACTGAAAACAATGCTAGTCTGGGGCGAGAATTCATGAATTTCATCAGCAAATTTATAAAAATTATATATAATAATGTTTTTTCTCCCACCTTATAGGGCCTATATATCAGTTCCTGGAATTATAGGATCCCTTGCAAGTATCAGAAAGTGAGTGATATTAGCTTCTTCATCCTAGCAAAAAGAAAATGAATCAGCATAACTTCAATCTATTGAGATCATCCACAATACAGACATGTTTTTTTTTTTGTTAATATTGTCTTGTTATCAAATATATAGAATAAAAACAGTAAGCAGTAAGAGTAGTCAGTCATTCTCTGGACATCCATATGCACGTGTCTGCATGACTTAGATTATATTGAAAAAAAATACTTTGATACTCTTTATCCTCACATCCCATTTTCGTGAAATTTTATTGAAAAATTCGCTCACTGTTATCAATTTCTCAAGTTATAATTTCTCTTCTTTTTATGTTAAAATCATAAAAGTATAAACATATATAGGTCTACAGTATCACTTAATGCAAGTTGCTTAATTTTTTTTTATTTTTTGTTTTTTTTTCTCTTTTATGTGCATATCCTTAGAAAAGAAACTTATTAGTAAAATATAAAGCTTGAAGAATAATTAAGGAATGAAGTAGCACCTAGTTTAGCCTTCCAATTACCCAGTAGCAGGAAAGACACACCTGAAAGAATGATAAAAAATTAACAAGAAAAGTCGAAGAATCTAATCTACCAAATGAATTTCATAAAACTTTTACAAACATAACCAGTAAAACAATTTTTGTAACTTCTTTCCAAGTTTTGATCATACTTAAACAGACTGATTCCAAAGACAGTATTTAGCACATCAAATACAGTTTTCTTCTGCTCCACCGCTCGCGAGAACTCGCTGCAGTAGGAGAGGTGCGATTTTTCTACTATTCCAACCTACAGAAAATCAATCAATCAATTAGTACACGACTCGCAAGCTTCTTAAAAACGCCATCGGAGAGCTCCTCAAAAACGTCAAGGTCGGTGAGTTCCTCAATCTTGACTTTTCGAAATTAGGGCTTTGGAAAAGAAGAAAGCAAGGAATTAAGGATTGCAAAGTGAGAAAGGGTCGTAAAGATAAAGAGTTCGAGACGCAAAGGTGAAGATGGAAACTACTAAGTGAAGAGAGAACTAACTAAGAGAAGACGTGAAGATGAGAAAGTTAGAAACGAAAGTCAGCATTGGGCAGAATCCATACCGGTTTTAGTATAACTGGCGTAGAATTGTATACCATTTATTACGATTTTGCCACCGTGCTATATTTTATACCTATTTGTAGACAATAGACATGGTATGGGACACGATTCAGATAACAAGGGAGCTGAATGTGTTAAAAGTGATTCTTCTGGTACAATATTCAGTTCAGAAGCTTCATCATTTATTATAAAGACTCCTTTTATTTCAGGAGATGTCTGAGGTACTGACCTTGTTAGTGAAAGCATACCAACCATCAAACCAAGATAGAAATTGAAAAATGTACTTTGTGAACTGGACAATGAAACCAATTTACTAATTTTCATTTATTCTTTTTGTGCTGCTCGGGTTGTATGACATAGGATTGGCTTGTAAGTTATAATTAATTAATTTTATAACAGTGATAGAGATTGCTTTATGATGCTGCATTGTACATACTTTTGAATTAATAGCAAAAGATATGGAATTGTATATTTATATGTAACGGTTATTTTCTTAATTAGAATAAAAAGTCTTCTATATCTGCACACAGAAGCTAATCCTCCTATATTCCACCGAGACGTGAAGGCCAGCAATATACTGTTGGACTCTAGGTACACAGCAAAAGTTGCTGATTTTGGACTTTCACGTCTTGCTCCAGTTCCAGATATTGAAGGAAATGTACCTGGTTATGTATCCACAGTAGTAAAGGGGACCCCGGTATGGTTATGTATCCCTCATGGTGAAGTATACTTTAATAACATGTTCGTCAAAATTAGATTTTAAGAAACCAATTTATAATATGAAATTTACATCCACTTGTATATTATGAATTGACTTATTTCTAATGAATGTGGAATTTCCAATGTCTAACTGATTCATTAGAAATTATTTTTACATACTGGTTAAGGTTGAACTTATCCGTTCAATGATTTAACCTTTTGTTTGTACATTGTTCTGAACGTGCAGGGTTATCTTGATCCAGAGTACTTCTTAACTCGAAATTTGACCGATAAAAATGATATTTATAGTTTGGGTGTTGTATTTCTGGAAGTTTTGACTGCGAGACACCAATCTTTCATGGTGAAAATATTATTAGACAGGTATGTTATGGTTTATCGAAATTTGACCGATAAGTGATTATTAAGAATGTTTATCTTAGAATGACTTTAATCTTTTCGTTTCTTGCTTTTTTACTTAAGATTAATATGACATACCAATCTGGTGGAATATCTCGAGTGGTTGATAAACTATTGAATCTTACCCATCTGAGTATGCAGAGAGATTTTTGACTTTAGCCTTGAAGTGTTGCAAAGATTCACCACATGAGAGACCTAAAATGGCAGAAGTGGCTAGAGAGCTTGAATACATCTGTTCTATGTTACCCGATTCAGATACCAAGGGAGCTGAATATGTTAAAAGTGATTCTTCTGATACAATATGCAGTTCACAACCTTCATCATCTATTATAAAGGCTCCTTTTATTTCAGGAGATGTCTCAGGTAGTGACCTTGTCAGTGGAAGCATACCAACCATCAAACCAAGATAGAAGTTGAAAAATGTACTTTGTAAACTGGACAATAAAACCAATCTACTAATTTTCATTTATTCTTTTTGTGCTGTTTGTTGTATGATAAATTAATAAAAGTTGATAAATTTTATAACAGTGACAGAGATTGGTTTATTATGCTGCATTGCAGGTACTTTTGAAGTATTAATCACATGTATTTTAGTCAATCAGGATTTCAAGTTCTTGACTTCCGTGGTTCTTAGGTAAAATTTGAAGTAAATATCTAAATATTTGTATAATCACACTCAAAAAACTATTGAAAAGAGGGAAGAATCAAACACTTAAATACATCACTGAACATATCATATTAACGATACAAGATATCAGACTTAGACATCTCATAATAAACACTCAGATAAATATATAACAACATTCGGCAATGTATATGGTAGCAGAACAACTGTCTTTCTGTCTTTGTATTATTGATTATTTATGTACAGATTTCAACATTACCCCCACACCCAATTCGTCATTGCACTCTGCTTCCCTCCAGCAATTGTTTATACATCCAGAATGACTGTAACTTTTGATTTGAGCTTTACTCTGTCTCAAGTGTCACCTGGAATTCAAGAGTTTCATTACTTTTCTTGTTTTGGAGATTTGGAAAATAAAGCAAGATGACAGAAAGATCGTTATATTATTTGAAAAAAATGAGTAGTGGTGGTTGCTCTTTTGAGTATGAGGATGTGATGTCAAGGTTTTTTTTTTTTCTTCTGTGATAATGTTGGCAGTATTTTAAAGGTGAATTGGTATGTAATGTGCAAGAAACTTAGTTTTTTGATAGCCAATGCAATTAGAGCAGGAAAATATTTTTAAACTAAATTCCTCTGTCTTTTGTTTTTATTTTTAATTACTTTCTGCAGTATTTTGTATTTATAGAGTGAAAAACTGTCACACATATATTATAGCATATTATGACAATACATCATTATATATTGAACATCACAATAGAATAAAACATAGGAACCAATTTAAACATTTTGTTAATGGGTTTGAAAAAATGCATTGTATTAATTTTAAATATGATGAAAACTTGCATATTTTTACAACACTGATTTAAGCAATACTACCTCTTTTATTACTGAGTTAAATAGGCCGAAATATTACCCACATAATCCTATTGCTAGATTACTGTAGCTTCCTTTTTTTTTTGCATGCTTAATTTTAGCATTCTATTTACATATCTGATAAACAAAAAATACATATTTAACAAGTGTAAGCAAATTAATGAACATGTCATCAATCAGTTGTGGCTAAAAGGAATTTGTCCAATATAGATGAAAATTACAAGAGTTACGGTAAAAATTTAAAATAGAAAGGAACATAGAAAACAAAATTATTTGTATTAAGTATGTTTATTAATACCACCCTTAGTACCCAGTGACGAGATTTCATCATGGAGCAAAGTTTAACCAAAAACTTAATAAAATAATATTTGATTTAACAAGCAAGGACATTGTAATTGTGTTTAGAAAAAAGGCATGTGAATTTTACCTTGATGTAGATATAAACTTGGAGAATACTTAGGACATTCCTCTAATGTTTGTTGAACATCTTCTTTCAACTTAAATCCGTGGTGAATCTCTTCCAAGTTTGGCAAATTTATGAGTCTTATATTTTTCAAGTTCTGTAACAGTACTTGTTTTCCATCCTTACCCATCTCTTCTTCACTAAATGCAAAAGCCTTGTGTAATTGAGAGCAATCTAGTATTTTCAATCTTCTCAGACTAGTAAAATGACAAGCCGAGAGATTATAAAATAGACATTTCAACTTATTGCAATTTTTAACATAAATAGTTGAGAGTGTTGGGAAGCCGACTAATTGGGAAGAACATAGGGTCTTGAGTTGATGTGCATCACCTAAATCAAATATTTGTTCCAATTCATCACAGTTACTTATATACATTTCTGTCAGTTGTGGTAAACTTGTAACAACTGTGGTGGAGAAGATGGTTTTCAATTTTGGACATCCCTCTATGCGAATCCAGTCAAGCTTTTGGAGGCTTAGAAAACCTGTGGGACCCTTCCATATGAAGTTGAGTTCAGGTAGATTAAACAAGTATAGAGACACTATATCCAAGTTTAGGGGAAGCAGTTCTGTAGTGCCCCCTTCTTCTCCCATTTGGAATTGGAAGATACCTTTTATTCTAACATCAATCAACTTTAGGCTTCTAAATTTGAGGAAAACTTTGAGTTGGGGGTGAGACAATGGATCATCCCCCAATTGGTTGAGTGTGTTGGTAATCAACCATACTATTTCATTCTCCTTTATACACAACACAATTATTCACTGTTAATACTTTAAACTTTATCACTCATCTCAACATAATTTATTTATCAGTGGATCTGAATACAACTCATAAAAAAAATTCACCAAATAGATAAATACTTGTTTATTGGAAGACATAAAATATTATCCATTTCAAATAATAACGATTAATTTTATTTATAAATATATTTTTCAACTCAAACATAATAAGAAAGTAAATTATAATCTTGATAAGAATAAAAGTAATGATAAAGAAAAGCTACTGCAATATGAATGTTATGCTTAATGTATTTAAACAACATCACTCGAGAAACTGTACCGATTTCTAATCACATATATTAAAAATGTTAAATTTATGTTTAAAACTTTAATTTTAAATCAATTTAATGAAATAATAATAATTAATATATTACCGTTGGAGTTGTCTGTTGTTGCTGGATATCTGAAGCATTCATCGCCTTATGTATGGACAATTTTGGACAATCATCACAATATAAATAATTAAGACTTGGGAGATGAGCACGAAAATATTCAGGCCAAATGGCAATTAGATTTGGTAAAAACCTCAACTCCAGAGTATTCAAATTAAACAAATTTCTTCGCGTATTAGTTTGCTGGAAATTTGAGTACCCTGCAACATTATGCTCCTTTTCACTGCCAAATACATACTTCAACTTTTGGTTGCCCACAATATTCACACTTTTCAAACTTAAAAGCCCTTCGACTAAAAACACAGAGAACACATACTCCAAATTGTCACATCCAAAAATAGCAATATTCCTTAATTTTGGGAGCGTAAAAGAAGAATGACTTTGAGTGCTTGAAAGAACATCATTCTCTTCTTCAATTATGTGTCTCAATGATCTACAATAATATACTTTTAGATCCTCTAACAGCTCTAGAGTTTGACCAACGGATGACGTGAAAAGAGAAGTTAGCATTGGGCATTCTGATATTGAAATGACCTTTAGATTGCATAGTTTTGAATTCCTTGGAAAGGATATGCTATATAATTTTCCACAATTTTTTATCTCGAGCTCTTGTAAATTTTTGAGAGAACATCGCGAAGATGGATCACAAAACACCTCTCGAAGGTCATGTAAGTTTACCAAACTTAAGTAAACAAGAGCGGAGAATGCAATTACTTCAGTTTGAAGCAAGCCAAAACTGATAGTGCTATCAACGAGACATTCTATATTTGAACAATCATAGAGTCTCAGGGCAATCAACTGATTCATGCCTTGTGGATCCATGGATGGGATTATATTTTTATAATTTCTCAGGAACCTCAAACAAAGGAACTCTGCTCTTATGAATAGATCCTTGATTGGTAATGATATAAAACTTTCAGGAACAACTTCAAACCACCAATTCATTATTAAACTTCTAGGTTGTCCGTATTTTTTCATAAGCTCAGTAGTATCATCAAAAGAACGTCGATTATGACCAGTTTCTATGACATACCTTTGAAGTCTGGAGAAAGAGACATCATATGGGGAGGGTTTTATACCATAACTCAAACACAAATACAATTCCTCAAGCTGCAAACATTTTCCTACAACTTCGTAAAATTGACTATTTTTATATTTCATAATATGACATTCGTACAAATCCAAAAGCCTCAACTTCTTTAATTCTAGAATCCAAATAGGGAAATCATCAAAATAAGAGCCACGTAAGTCAAGAATCTCAAGTGCTTGCAAGCCTTCCACAAAAGATATGTCACCTAAACCAAAACCCCTCAAGCATAGTGTTCGAAGGTTTTTTAATGACTTCAATGACTCTTGCAAAGGTAATGCATTGATCTTCCACCAAGCTGAGTTTAAGATTGCTAAGGTTTTAAGGTTTTCCAAGCTTTGAATACACCCAGTTGATACTTTTACGCTATCCCTCACATTAAAAGAAATCAAGAGAGTTTCAAGTATTGGACGGTTTATTTTATAATTGAGAACATCATAACTTTTCAAACCCCATACGGCTATTGCTTTCCTATCTTTAAGGGTTTCATCATCTGCCAAAGCTCTTGGGTCCACTTCAGTACCTGTGAAAATTGCTTTACCACTTTTAGACGCAATCCACAGCGCTACATCACGAACCAAATCATGCATTTTTACCCTTTGTTTTTCTTTTGCATGCATTAACAAAAAACAATTCTTGAGCATGTCAATAGCTGCATCCATCTCTCTCCTTGCGTTCTCCATCGTTCCAAACGTCCCAATTATGTCAAATCTCATTCCAAATCGAAACAAATCTTCCAAATCTATTTCATAATCCTCTGGAAACATAGAACATGACAATAATAAGGATTGAGCTAATGGGTTTGTCAAATTATTGTAACTTAATTCAAGACAAACATAAGGACTTGTTAAGCCTTTTGGAATATCTAGTGGCTTAGAATTTTCTAGCCTTGACAATGCTAACTCAAAATTTGCAATAGTTTTATCCTTTAGCGTGCTTCCCACNGTCACAATTGCAATGGGCAATCCCTTACANTCATTAACAATTTTTCTNGCCACACCTTTCAAAGCTTCTGAGGAGTCATCATTTATGTTTGCATAATGTCTGAACAAAGTCCAAGCTTCCTCGTCACTCAAAAGATTAAGTTCAATTATACTTTGGCATTGCATAGAAGTGCATACTTCTTTACTTCGTGTAGTTATCAATATGCAACAAGCCTTACTNCTTTCATNAAGCGGAATNCCNAAAGNTTCAAAGTTTAGAATTTCCCATATGTCATCCAAGACTAAAAGTGTTGTACCTTTCCTTAATCTTTCTGATAGTCTTTGTGCTCTACCTATTTCGGATGCTTCCTTTAAATCAATGCTCAATTGGTCAGCAATCTGATCTTGGATACTTCTTATATTTAGAGATTGAGACACTGTTGCCCAGACAACCTTCTCAAAGAGTTTCATCTCTTTAGCTTTTTTACCCACTTCTTTTGCCAAAGTAGTTTTCCCTGACCCTCCTAATCCAACTAATCCAATTATGAAAGCACTTTTGTTATTTAATGCTTCTAGAAGCTTNTTGTAAGATGCTNCTNTAGAGTTGAACATAAAGAAATCTTTGGAAGAATAGTACTGCATGCCTGGGAGTTCAGTAATCCTCGAAAAGGGTTCAAACTTGCTATTACGATGGAGTTGAATCATTTTAGTTGTTTTTTTTTCTATTTGTTTTGCAAGAGAATATTGACATTGCCTTCTGAAATAGCTTTTGTTCACACTCAATATTCTTTCTTCTAGCATTTGCACTTCTTCTAAGACTTTTTCAACATCTTTCAGCCACTTCTCAACAGTTGGCTCAACTTTTTCAACCCTATTCCTAGCTTCTCTAATTCGTTCCTTCACTCCATCTCGAGTAAATTCCAATTGTTCTTTGGCATTTGGAAGATTGGAAGCAAAGTTGTTGAAACAACACAAGTATTGAGCATGATGTAAAATTGGATGCACTGTATATTCTGCAATCTTTGTTGCGATGGAAAGAAATAAATCCTCCATTTGGATTGACTTGGTTCCTAAACATGAATGAGTTCATCACTCTTTAGTTAGTTACAAATTAGTATTTAGTCATACATATCTTTGATATAGCAAGAGATTAAGCAATTAAAAGAAAACAATAAAATAAAAATTTGTCATGCATACCTTTGATAGATGTTTTTATATTAGTAACAAAAGTAAAAAGAGTCGTTGTTGCAGCTTGAATACCTTCTCTTAATCTAAGAAAAACTTGTATTAGCGATGTGCACGTAGAAATGTTTGTGTATATGGGTTTTTATAATGCATTAACTATTTATCAAAAAATATGAATCGATTAACATACGCTTTAATGGCTAAAGACTAAATTGCACAAACATACTAATAAATGATTGAAGACTATCACGAACATTTTGACCTTTCAAAAAGTTAAGCAAACATACATGAAAATATGTATACAAAGGACACGATTACTATTTTCATCTTTATTACTTGTCTTTGTTTTTAAAAAAAAAAAAATTAGAATTCTTGTCTTTCAAAATATACCGGACAAATATTTTTATAGATAATTATTTATTTATATAAGAAAATAACTTTAATATATTCTTTCAACCAATAAATAAATGTGAAAAGAACACGTTAAATATAGTATAATTAATTATTAAAGATATTTTAAAAGTTATCATAAAAATGGATTTTGTTTAAAATTAATGATAACAGAATGTCGATGCTAATAATAATTGAAACAAACTAATTTAAATTTTAAAATCAAATGTACTTTTTGTTCTTAATAAATGATGAGTTTTTATTTGTCTCTGAGAATATAAATAGCATTTCCAACAGTAACGATTTAAATAATACTTTTGAGAAAAAAATAAAATAAAATATTTTAGAGATAAAAAAGTTTTAAAATTTATTAATTGAAGACCAAATGTTTTTCTGTAAGAGTTTAGAAAATAGAGTATTAGAATAGGTAGATGTATTAAAATAATGAGACGAGCATTTCTATTCTTAAAATAATCTTATAATATAAATAAAAGTTTTTAAAGTTCGGTTCATTTTCTAAATACACTTCATCTCTCTAAAAAATTGTTTCCTTCCTTTTCTCTGACTTCTCTCTACCATATCTCACTTTTCGGTCGTTAGTTTGTCGATTAGGGAGTGCCTAGACGATCTTGGTGTCAAGGACAACAATCTCTACCGATCAGTTTCTCGTTTTAAACTGGTAAGATTCATTCCCCTTTTCTAGATTTTCTATGATTCTGCAGTTTCACAGAATTTCTGCTTCTACATGTGTTTGAAGTTTCCTTCTCCTAATTTTTAGTTTCATTTAAGCTCTAAGAATTGTTTTCTATTACCAATTGGTGATCTGTAGGTGTTTTTAGAGTTTCCTTGCAGTGCAAGGCACGGTTAGAGTAATTCTTTGAGTTGGGTGATAATGGTAATTCTTACCATTATCTATGGTGCATTTTTCATGCCAAATCAACACCCCTGAAGCTTTAAACATGCTTGATCCTCTTCTTTATCCAACTTTGTGAATAAACTTAGCTTAGGTTACACACTTGAGTTTTCATCTCTTTTCCTCAAATTTTATAGGAACTTTGAGTACTTTGGAAAGGCATTCAAGTTACAAAGAGTGAGAACCAAGGGAGAACCACAAAGAAGAAGTCCAAGAAGCTCACCTAGACTGGCGCTGGGCGCCAACCATCTCACGCTGGGCGTCAAAACTGACTGTTTCCAGCAAGATTTCACGTTGGGCGCAACTCTCTCACGCTGGGCGTCAAATTCCACTGTTTCCTCACGCTGAGCGCCACTCTCTCACGCTGGGCGTGAAATTCCACTGTTTCCAGGGGTATTTCACGTTGGGCGCCACTTTAATGGCGCTGGGCGCGAGATGTCTGATGTGGCACCCTACCCTATAAAAGCCACACAGTTTTCGAGGGTTAGGATCTTCTTGGCGGCTGAGACCTAGGGAAGCGTTCCTGCACCTCTTGGAGCTAGTTCTGGACAGTGGGAGCTCTCCTACCCTTCTCCTTGAGTCTCTTCTTCACCATTTTCATTCCATTGTAAGCTCAAGCTCTCCATTAATGGAGAGCTAAGTTCATTNTTGTTGGAGAGTGATGTAAACTAAGAACTCCTTGTAAATGCACTTGTGTTTAAATGAAAAATGCTTCATTCATTGCTTGTTGGTGTTTTTGTCTTTCTCTTAATGCTAGTTATGACTTGATCAACCATAGCTTGATTGTGGGGTTTACTTAAGGTTGGGAAACATTGGGTGAACCTTGAACTAGACTAAACACCTAAGGGAAATAGTGTCTAGGGATAGAGCTAGGACCTTTAGTTGTCATAAACTTCTTTTCTTAATGCAGGTGAATTTGGTGGATTGCCAAGGGATTGGGATTTAACAAATGAACCTAGGCTATCTCACCAAGGGATTGGGTTTTAGTAATTTAGCTAGTTGACAAGAACAAGTAATTGATGAAGGGTAGTGTAGTGCATTTGCATAGGAAGGAATTAGTTGAAATCATTCTCCAACATGTTCATTCCACATAGTTATCAATTATTTCATATTCACTTGTTTTGGCCCCAAGTAGCTCAAACTTTACTTATGCATAAATTTTACTTTCATTGCACAATACCAACCAAAAATGGAATCATTCTTTAGTTTGAATTAGTTAGTAATTATACGATCGTAGAGTAATAACGAAGTCTCTTGGGAAACGATATCATGTCTTACCGGTATTACTACTTGAGCGATTTGGTGCACTTGCCAAAGTCACAACATTGGGCAGTATATTTCTGAGGTAAGGGAAGTTGGACTATAGTTTTAATTGTGTTACTGATATAGTATGCATATTAAGTTTTGACTTACTATATTGAATTGAGCAGAAATTAGGTTTTGAGTAAGAGTAAATGTGTATTTTGTTGAATGTGATGCATGAACTTGAATGATTCTGAATGATGTATTCAATTGGATGATGGTTGATGTACTATGAATGATTTTAGGTGTATGAAATCTGTCACAAGAGTGTTAGCTGAAAATTTAACTGGTTTATGCTTGTTTTAAGGCATTTTAGATGAAGTGAGGTAGTGAATTTGGGTATTTGGGGTTTGGTGTGCAATTGGTCTGTAAGGGGGGTTTTGGTAAGTCTAATATGCTTGTTTTTGCTTGTGTTTGTGTTTGTATTTGCGGTGTTCTTCCTTTTTCTATGATCATCCATTGGATGTGAGTAGAGGGAGCAAGCTTTGGATGGTAGCTACGCAACAACTTAGATTAGCTTTAGCTAGTGTTGTGTATAGTTTTGAAATACACTCTTGTATATAAAGTTTTATATATTATAGTTCTTTTGGATGACTATAATATAATACTTTATTTACCAAATCCTTAATTGTTCTATAGTATCCTTCATGTGATAACTCTTTTATATAGTCTATGTTATATTTTTGGGATGTTACATTAATGGTATCAGAGCAGTTCTTTCCTTAGGAATCTTATAAGTTGTAAGTGTGCCTTGCTTATGCTTGTGTACTCTTAGTCATGTCTAGAGGTTATCCTTGTTTCTTTGAGTTGGACTGATAAATTTTCTCTCTGTGTAAGCAGAAGATAAGGCCTCCTCCTCCTCCATCCACTAATCCAGATGTGCCTGACATGATGAGGATGATGGAGTCCGTACTGGAGGCAATGCAACGGCAGAATGCTGCATTAGTATAACAAAACTCTATGGCTTTGCAGCAGTTGGAAATTGCTAAAGTGTCAGTTGAGACATCCCAAAGGTAGTGTATGGAATTGATGGCTAGTGGCAGAAATAGAACAAGACCTTTTACTTCATCTGTTCCTTCCCAGGAGTGGAGTTTGGAAAGCTTCCCACAACATCATCCTGCCAAGTTTAATGGGAAGTGCAACCCTGATGAGGCAGACTAGTGATTTAGGGATATGGAGAGGATCTACAATGCCAAGAGATGTCCAAATGAGAATCGGTTGGCTTTCTTAGAGTATTTATTATCTGGGAAGGCTAGCCATTGGTGGAGCAACACAAAGTCTTTATTAGAGAGTAATGGTGTTCAGATTTCTTAGGAAGTGTTTAAGAAGGAGTTCTACATAGAGTATTTTCCAGACAGTGTAAGATTTGCTAAAGAAGTGGAGTTTCTTCAACTGGTACAAGGAAATATGACGGTCCTAGAGTATGCTGATAAGTTCAAGCATTTGCTTCGTTTTCACACGTTGGCCATGGATGAAGAATGGAAATGCAGAAAGTTTGAGAATGGTCTAAGAGGTGATGTGAAACTGTTGGTGGTTGGGCTTTGCATTAAGGAATTTCTCGTGTTAGTGGAAAGTGCTAAGGTATTAAAGAAGACCAAGAGAGAGGTGGAGAGCCAGCAGAGCCAACCATTGAGGGTTGGAGCCAACCATTGAGGGTTGGAGGGCCAGTGGTATCCCGAGGTGGCTTCAGTTCTAGGAGGACCCCTTATTCTAGACCATCCTCTTCTGGGTCTAGGTGTTCATCCTCTCAACCTTTAGTTCATCAGGGGCAGTCTACCTTTTCCAACATTGTGAGGTGCTATTCTTGTGGAAGGCCTCATCTTCAATCAGTTTGCCCTCAGATGGTGGGATTCTAGAGGTGCAACATCTGTAGGAGAGAGAATCACTATGCTACGGACTGTCCTATAGTCAGGAAGGCAGGTCCATAGTCACATCGACTGGGAGAGCTGTGTAGAGGTGGTGGTAGACCACAGGCAGCCGACAGAGTTTATGCGTTATCAGGTGCAAAAGCAGCCAGTTCAGGTAACCTTATTATCAGTTGTTGTTTGCTTTTTGGGGAACCGTGTGGTGTTTTGTTTGATTCAGGAGCGACACATTCATTTGTGTCTGAAGTTTGTGTGGAGAGACTAGGATTACCAGTCTAAGAGCCACAGTTTGGGATTCATATCAGTGAGTTCACATCTGATATTTGTAATTATTGGGTTTATCAGACCAATGGGGTAAAACTAATGAAGTATGGCTTTATTAAAAATTGTGATATTCATAAACCTCATTCACATCTCAAAGTTTCACCGTGAAGCATCATCAATGAAGCATTGTCATCTGTATCTCACTATATCAGTGAGTTCTTTGCCAAATTGCATACTATTTGGGATAAGATGGCAAATCTTAGACATAATTTCACTTGTTATTGTATTGTGAAGTGTTCTTGCATGTTTCTAACCATTATTGCACACTATGAAATCCCACATTTTACTAATGAATCCCGTGCTTGAAATTTTGAAGTTTTTTTCTTACGTCATGCAAGAAGAGCGAAAATTGTTAGGTAACAACATTAGATTCATATCAATATTGATCCCAAAGGAAGTATTATTAACCTTACAAATTCATCCTCCTCTATTTGTAATTGTTGGAAGTAATCCAAGTATAAGTCAAAGTTCTACATTATATAGAAAAGATAAAATTAAACATTATATACGATTAAAAACCCATGAACTTGTTCTTTTAAGGTTTTGAATTAAAAATGGTGTCAAATAACTTATATGTGTTAAGACTCAAGTCATATATATATATATATATATAATATCTCTTCAATTAAGACCCAATCGTAATATGAGAGTTGATGGTTTGGGGTGAGTGACTTATATCGCTTTAAGAACAAACTTCACAACAATCACTAAAAGTAAAGGTCATCAAAGTGTTTATATAGATAAGTCATCTCGAGAAACATTCAATGATTATCAACAATTTTTTTTTTATGTATATGTTCTTCCTTCATTAACAACACACGAACATGTACACACAAGAATTTTGCATTCTTGATTAAAAAAAATCGATTATGTCTCATCTTCCTTGTCACATATTCCCTAAGACGTTTCATATCTCCTCATTCATTCAACTTAATTTCTATTTGAAAAATGGTTTCCACTACTCATTGCAAACCGAATTTCTCCTCCAGTAATGTATATTATAGGATACTAAGTTGCGAAAATACCAGTTGATGTAATGAACGAGCTTTGCCATCTTAAACACAACCACATTACACCTCATTCTATTCATTAAATACTTATCACTATGTGAGACAAAATAAATTGTCATTTTCGTTCGGTCATTCATATTCATCTTATTCTTTTTTATTTACTACATGGACATACCAGTATGCATATGTGTTTCCTCTTCATTCTCACTCTTAGTTTCTCAAGCAACATAATTTTTTATGAATAAATTTCCCATACCTATTTGTAAATACCGACATCACTAATTTCTCATATGATAATGCATCTATCGAACCTACCTCTCCACTTTCCACTAATATTTCATCTTCCCCTACTTCAACCTTAATCCATTGTCAATACTACCTCTTCCTAACTTGTGCCACTCAACACATATTTGACAACATTTCTCTTAACTTCAAGATTACCACAATGTTTTTATATAAACTGTTATCATCTCTCTCTCCAGCCGAATAACATACTCTTCAAAAATTACACTTAAAATCTTATAACATTGTCACCCGACAAAACTGTCATTATAATATAAAACTATCGATAAAATTCACCACTAAAATTTATCAATAAGTTAAAATTTTTATTATTAATAAATATCTTCATTGATTATAGATCTATCAATAAAATCCATCCATAATTTAGAATTTTTATTATTGGCAGATAATTTTATTAATAAATTTATTGATAAAATTTGTCCGTAATTAAATGTTTAGAAATTCATTGATAATAGATATTAAAATTCTTTGCCTTTAAAAACTGTAATCAAATTTGTTAATAAAGTTTATTGGTAATTGATTTTTTTAATTTTTCAATAAAATAATGAGTATTAAATTTTTTTTTAACTCAATGAAATATTTTTTATAAATAAATTAGAATTTGATAAGAAGGAGAAAGAAGAGAAAAAAAATCCATAAGAGACAATGGTAGAATTAGAGAGAGAGCCAGAGAAGGAAAGGGAGGAGAAGAAAAAAAAAGACGAAAAAGAGGTGAAATTAAATCGAGACAATTACTGACAAATTTATGGTCTGATAAATTTTACTTATTTGTTGATAAGTATTTTATCAACTATATGCCCATTGATTCTTTTTAAGAAATTTCATTTTACCAGATATGCCATTGGTTAGTAGTTTGCAAGCTTAACATCTTTATTGTAGGTTGTACTAATTGTAGCATAGTGGAGATTACGTGGTACAATTCTGACAACCACTTATTTCAGTGCAAGTATACCTATGATATACTTTCCAATATTGACATGCCCAGGTCTCCTCCTAACTACATTCACTCATTTTCATATAAGCTTAGAAATCCTTTATTTAGTATGTGTTTTTAGTATGTGTTAAGATATGCTAAATATTCTATTAAAGGATATTAGGCAATTAAATATTATGTTAGTTATAATTTAGATATTATTTTAATTTGTACAGATTTGTGCACCTGTCATTCCTTTAATAGATGAAGAATTATAGGATCCTTATATGTATATATATATATATATATATATATATATGGTACTCTACTCTTTGAAATAATACATCAGAATTATTCTTTAACCTTTTATTATGGTATCAGAGCCAAACACTGATATCCTCTACAATATAGGAATCAGTGCTTTTTTTCATTGAATATTTTTGATGGCTTCTTCTGATGACAATCAATCGGAGAAACATAATTCTGGAACTTCCGCTGCTTCCAAGAGTTATATTTCTACTGCTGCCGGATTTGTGACCAAGTCAGGTCTATCTAANTNTNCTCTTAATCTTTCTGTTGTTACTAAGGGTAGTGATTGGATAATTGATTCAGGTGCTACTGATCATATGACTTGTGATCCTCATATATTTACTAGTTTTTCCTCTAATTGTTCTAAAAGTGTTATTATTAATGCCAATGGGGTCTCATATCCTATTAAAGGTATATGTACTATATCTCTCTCACCCTCCTTATCAATTCTTGATGTTTTATTTGTTCCTACATTAAACTGTAATCTTATCTCCGTCAGCAAGTTAACCAAATCACATTCTTGTGTTACCTTTTTTATCCAACCCATTGTCTTTTTCAGAACATCCATTTCAAGGAGAAGATTGCCAGTGGTAGAGAGAGTGAAGGACTGTATTATCTGGAAAATGTCTCACGACAAAACCATAAAAGAGGATTGACTTGTCTTGCGAATGATCACATACAAGATAAAAACAAAAAAGAAATTTGGTTGTGGCATAAACGGTTGGGACATCCCTCATTTGATTATTTAAAAAAATTATTTCCATCACTATTTCATAAATGCAATATTTCTGATTTTTTTTGTGAAACTTGTGTTTTGGCAAAAAATCATCTTGTTGTGTTTCCTTTAAGTAATAACAAAACTGATTTTCCTTTTTCATTAATTCATACAAATGTTTGGGACCCTGCCCCGCAATCTACACATAATGGAAAAAAATGGTTTATCAGTTTTGTTGATGATTGTACTCGGGTAACCTGGGTATATTTGCTTAAACATAAAAGTGATGTGCGTGATGTGGTTCGTTCCTTCTATCATATGATTGTTACACAATTTAACACATCTATTAAGGTTATTCGATCAGACAATGGAGGGGAATATTTTAAGACTGAATTAATAGAGTTCATGAACTCTAAAGGCATCTTGCATCAAACTACATGTCCTTATTCACCACAACAAAATGGAGTGGCTGAGAGGAAAAATAGACATATATTAGAGGTGACTAGATCACTTTTGATAGATGGTAATGTCCCATCTCATTTATGGGGTGAGGCTGTGAGCTCTGCCGTTTATTTAATTAATCGAACCCCTTCAAGTGTGCTTAACTATCAAAGGCCTTTTGATGTGTTGTCTGATCATTGTATCCTTCCTCCCATAGTTTATTTACCACCTCATATTTTTGGATGTGTTATATATGTTCACTTACACCCACATCAACGTACAAAACTTGAAGAACGAGCGATCAAATGTGTTTTTGTTGGGTATGGATCAACTAAAAAAGGTTATCGTGCTTACCATCCACCATCAAAGAAATTTTATATTTCTATGCATGTGACATTTAATGAGCATGAATTTTTTTATGTTGATTCTGCACTTCAGGGAGGCAACGAAAGTGAAGTGCATAATCATGATATTAGTATATGTTTGATTATATATTATCGTGTGAGGATCATTCTGCAGCAAGTGAGCCAATCCTAAATATGGACACTTCTTTTCTGGATAATACAATGTCTTCTGATCATAACCAATTGGCTCAATCTTCTCCATAGGTTCAGCTTGACTCTTCAGAGGTACCTTTTGATCCTATCTATGATAATACTAATTTAGATGAAATTGATTCTTGTCTGCCTGAAACCATCAGCACACCAAACACTGAGTCTACTACTGTTCAATATAATCTTCCACCTCGTTCTAACCGTGGTCAACCTCCAGCTAAATATGAACCAGACCTCCAAGCCAAAGTTAAATATCCCATTAGTAAATATGAGTCATCTCATAGGTTATCTCAATCATATGCATCATTTGTATCTCAATTATCTTCAATTTTTATTCCTAGTAATGTACAAGAAGCTTTGGCAGATCCTAGATGGACCGAAGCAATGGTTAAGGAGATGGTGGCTTTAGAAAAAAAAAACACTTGGGATCTTGTATCCTTACCAAGAGGGAAGAAAATTGTGGGCTGCAAATGAGTCTTTACAATTAAGCATAAAGTTAATGGAACTATTGAAGGTATAAAGCACAACTTGTGGCTAAAGGTTACACTTAATCCTATGGTGTAGATTACCAAGAGACGTTCGCACCGGTAGCCAAGCTCAATACTGTGAGAATACTTTTGTCGCTAGCTGCAAACCAAGATTGGCCTCTTCTACAATTTAATGTGAAAAATGCTTTCCTACATGGAGAAATTTCAGAAGAAATTTATATGGATTATCCACCAGGCATGGCAGATTCAAATGGAATGAAGGTTTGCAAATTAAAGAAGGCTCTATATGGATTAAAACAATCCCCAAGAACATGGTTTGGAAGGTTTACCAAGTCTATGAAGGCTTTTGGCTATAGAGCAAGTAACTCTGATCACATCTTATTTTTTAAGAGAGGAAAAGGAAAGATTACAGCTTTGATTATATATGTAGATGACATGATTGTTACTAGAAATGATCAAGATGAGATTTCTAGTTTACAACGATACCTTTCATCTGAATTTGAGATGAAACAACTTGGAAACCTCAAATATTTTTTGGGTATTGAAGTAGCTAGATCAAAACATGGTATTTTTCTATGCCAAAGAAAATATACTATTGATTTACTATCATAAATTGGGTTGCTTGGGAGTAAACCAGCTGATACACCAATTGAACAAAATCAAAAACTCTTTCAATGCTCAAATTCAGTAAGCATAGACAGAGGAAGATACCAAAGGCTGGTAGGAAAATTAATTTATTTGTGNCATACACGTCCAGATATCACCTATGCAGTGAATGTTGTTAGTCAATTTATGCATGACCCACGAAAGCTTCATATGGATGTTGTTGAAAGAATTTTGAGATATTTGAAGTCTGCTCCTAGAAAAGGAATTTTGTTCTCAAATAATGGAAACTTAAAGGTAGAAGGGTACACTGATGCAGATTGGGCAGGTTCAAAAGATGATAGAAGATCTACCTCTGGATACTTTACCTTTGTAGGAGGGAATCTTGTAACTTGGAGGAGTAAAAAGCAACCTATAGTAGCAAGATCTAGTGCTGAAGCAGAATTCAGAGGCATGGCACTAGGTGTATGTGAACTTTTGTGGATTAAAAATGTGTTATCAGATTTGGGATTTAAACCAAATGAAGCTATGAGTTTGTACTGTGACAATACTTCGGCTATTGCAATTGCTCATAATCCTGTTCAACATGATAGAACAAAGCATGTGGAGATTTATAGACATTTTATCAAAGAGAATATTGAAGCTGGAATAATTTCCTTTCCTTTTATAAGATCAGAGTTACAGTTGGCTCATGTTCTCACCAAGGGAGTGTCAAGAAGATTGTTTGATGAGTCTCTATTCAAGTTGCGAATGTGTGATATCCATGCACCAACTTGAGCGGGGGTGTTAAGATATGCTAAATATTCTATTAAAGGATATTAGGCAATCAAATATTGTGTTAGTTATAATTTAGATATTATTTTAATTTGTGCAGATTTGTACACCTGTCATTCCTTTAATAGATGAAGAATTATAGGATCCTTATATGTATATAAGGTACTCTACTCTTTGAAATAATACATCAAAATTATTCTTTAAACCTTTTATTAGTATGTATATTTTAATGCTATATAATATAAAGTGAGAAGATATTATATAATTTTTATGTTTTATAAAATTTAAAATTATAAAGTTTGAGGTTTCCGACAAAAAAAAATGTTAGAAATTCAAATAATGATGGAGATAATAAAAAAAGATGAAAAGGTTTAATTTAATATTCCACATTAAATTGAATAAAACTCTGGAACAGTTTAATTTATCAGGAGTTTAATAGGATAAATGTCTCCAAACATTGATGACTAAAAAAGACGAGTGGTATTTTGTTTGAGAATCAAATATGGTATCATATGAGAAAAGGTTATAATGAGTAATTCATATTTAGCTGTTAAAATAACTAAGATCAAAATGATGAAAAATAATTCTGTTAAAATTATTTTGGGTGTAAGTTGTTCTCCCATATAGAAATCGATATCATACAATAATTATATATATATATATATATATATATATATATATATAAAATGAATTAGGTCAAAACTTTTATGAGATCTATTCCATTAAAAAGTTAAAATTAGGTAATTCATAAAAGTTTTATAGACCTAAAATAACTTAAGGAATTTTTTTAATGTTAATTCTTACCATTATCTAAACTTTATTTTAGTGGTAAAATCAACTCTTTTTTAGTTTATTACTTTCTTAAATTTTCATTTTTATCTTTTTTTTATATATATCTATATTCTGGATTATATTAAATAAATGATATTCCAATCCCCTCTTTTTTATGCCAATTTTGTGTTAGGAAGAATCTCTACCAAATTGGAGAGCCTATCAACTAGAGAAGCAAGAAAAACATTAACATAGGGAGTGCTTTAGGTCTAGTCGCTGGAGTAACATTCTTGCTCGCTAGGCAAGCTACTACTGAGTGTCCACATCTTGTCGTTGAGCGAGCTTATTCCAGAAACAACTTTGGTGTTTCTGAAGACTCTCGTTGGGTGAGAGGTGTGCGTTGGGTGACGAGATGCTGATAGGGTAAGCTTTGCCCTATTTCTTCTAGTTTCGCACGTGGAGAAGGGTATTTGGTGGGTTGGAGCTGTGATTTCACTCTGAGGAGGGTTTGGAGGGTTGTTAGGGCTCGTGGGAACACTCCCTTCTTCCTCGTGGTTTCTCCATCTTCTTCCATGATCATTTTGTAAGCTTAAGGCTCTCCATGAAAATGGAGAGTCAAACCCATCTTTTTGAGGATAGATGTAGCAATTGAATTCTCTTGTACCTTGTAAATGTTTTGATTATATAAATGCCTTTTTTCCATAATGCTTGCATGTAATGGGGATGTTCATAGCTTGATTTGCGGTTCATAAGGTTTTGGAAAGATTTTTGTGAAACCTAGGCTTGAAACTAGAGATCTAGTGGGGTTTGTATTTAGGGATGAAACATGACCCATTAGTTGTCTTAAACCTTAGATCTTAAGGCGGGTTTGCTTATTAAGTGTTCAAGGGATTGAAGCTTAGTTAGGAAATCTAGCCTCTTTCATCTAAGAGATTATGGTTAGATTGTTTTAATGGATTGACATTAATGTTTGATGGAGAGGAGAAGATTTTGTATGCACAAGAGTAAAGCCGGTGAAATATACCTCTAGTAGTGTCATTTCTAACATTTTTCTGCTGCTAAGTGTCTTCAACTACCAAATACCACCTTTATTTTTTTTTTTGTGTCTATTTATTTAGACATAATCTTACATTTTTTAGTTTAGATGTACGATTATTTAATATTATACGAGTCTCTTGATACTTGGTCTTACCATTTAATATTACTTAAGCAATTCGGTACATTTAACGAAAAGCAAACAATTATTCATTAGATCAAAGTAATTTTAATTTATATGATTGACAATGTTATATAGAATAGGAATGATATAAGATAAGCATATTCTAACTAAATTGATAATTTGAATTGAGAAACCTACTTGAAGATTTGTGCAGACACAATGACAAGTAGAAGAAGAATCTAGGAGGAACCTTGATGCGAAAAAGAAGTTTAAAGAATGGGAAAAAAAATTAAGAAGGGATAAGATGACATATAAGTAAATAGAGAAGTATGAAGTTCCTGAGATGATTTGAATTGAGAAACGTTCCTGAAGATTTGTGCAGACACAATGGCAAGAAGAAGAAGAATTTAAGAGAAACCTTCCTCCCAAGCACAATTTTAAAGAATGGAAAAAAATTGAGAAGGAATAAGATGACATATAAGTAAGTAGAGAAATATGAAGTTCCCGAATTCGGAGTAAGGTACATAATTGATAAAGATGGAACTCATTCCTTAAGTTTTGTGGGATTTATGAATAACAACAAATTATTAATCCAAGCGTAATTAATATTAACATTTGAGGTTAGTAAGGAATCTCAAACTTAGGTCGGTTTTCCGTGTCTTGACATGATTAAAGATATATAATAAAAGAATTTGACTCTTCAAAAGGAAATTTAAATGAACCAATTATATAATAACAATCTTGAAAAGCTTCTCAATAATTAATTTTAACAATAAAAAGTAAAAGTATTTTAAGTTAAAATTATAAAATTTATAAAATCATGAGTGATATAGGAAAAAAAAAATATGATAGAGAATTACATGTGTAAAGCACACAATTTCACGCGAGTCCCACATGTTACATTATTTAGATGGCTAAAAATAGTAGGAGGGCAGAAGCTAAAACACCCAAAGTATCATTATATGAGCATCACCCTTCAACTTCGACATCTTACAAACAACCCATTTCAAAAATCCTCAATTTCTACACCAAGTTTTGAGCTTTTCAATAGCCCATAAAGAAAGAAGCAAGAAGAAATAGGGTTTTGGTTATCAGAGGGATAAACAGAAGACATACAACGTGACAAAACAGGAATACAATATCCTTGCTAACACAGTGAAAACAAAAGGGGAAGAGCGTGGTGGTGGTGATCGATATTATATAATTGAAGATTTGGAAAGTAATTTGACATGAATAATATTGACATGAATATAAAATAGAAGTGATGATAAGATTAAAATCTAACTAAATTGAAGATTTGGATTAGAAGCGTACCTCAAGGTTTGTGCAGATACAATTTCAAGAAGAAGAATTTAGGAGCAATATGTTGATACCAAACACAATATTGATTGAAAGGTGTGGAGTTGCAATTTTAGAGAATGATAAAAAAAAACTAAGAGATAAAGAAAGAAGTAAAGTTGGTGAGTTTGGAAGTTAGGTATAGAATTCATAAAGAGGCAACTTATTCCTTTCTTTTTTAATAACTAATTCTTTTTCCAATTCTTTTGCGTTTCTGGTGTCACCTCTCCACAAGTTACGAATATACAACAAATCAGGACAAAATGTTTCATTACTTGAAAGCATAATCTTAACTAATCAATTAGATGAGTAATCAATCTCAATCTTATACTTCGGTTTTTCAGTTCTTGAAATGATTATAGATAATGATATTTAGACTCTTCAAATTGATTACACCTGCTCAGAAGTGTTCATTTCATCAAAGCAAATTTCAATCAACCAATTACAAATAATCAACTTGAAAAACTTGTCCATAATTACTTTTAATAATACAAATTAAAAACTAATTTAAGTTAAAATTAAACTATGTATAATTTGAATTTTGTAAAAGTTAACTAACTTTGTAACATTTGATGTTATTGATGTGTATATTTCATGCAAAACTTTTTCTTTCCTAGCCTTTAGACATGAATTTCAATAATTGCTTGTAAAGTAAAGTCAGAAAAAAAAATCACATGCCTTATTGCTAAAGGATGATACCCTGTTAAAGTAAGTTTTAAACCTAACTCAACTTCTACAAAATTGGTTTGTAAGGTAAGACTTGCACACCACTTATGTATTATAATTTGATCTTATCTCTAGTCAATGTGAGACTTCCAACAAAGACTCCTTTTATTTCAGGAGGTGTCTCGGCTTTTATTTCAGGAGGTGTCTCGGCTACGTTGAAGCATACCAACCATGCATTAACAAAAAAACAATTCTTAAAGCATGTCAATAGCTGCATCATCTCTCTCCTTACGTTCTCCATCGTTTCAAACATTCCAATTGTGTCAAATCCTCTTTCAAATTTATTTCACAATCCTCTGGAAACATAGAACACAACAAAAATAAAGGTTGAGCTAATTGGTTTGTCAGATTATTGTAACTTAATTCAATACAAACATAAGGACTTATTAAACCTTTCGGAATATCTAGTGGCGTAGAATTTTCTAGGCTTGACAATGCTAACTCTAAATTTACAATAGTTTTGCAATTCAAAACTTAAATTGAAAAACTAAAAGCAAATCACTCAATAACAATGATATAGCTGGTATTTCAAAGATTATGGAGGTACACCAAGAAAACATCGAAGTGCAGAAAGTAATGAGTGATTTCATTAAGAAAGAAACTTCATTCTTCAGTGCTTCGTAGATAATTTTCCTCATAACCCCTTCTTCATTTAAAATGTCCGATTGGCATTTTCTAGTTTAAATTAAACCAAGTTTGAAGCTAGTTAATAACGTCATGGATCAAGTCAAATATTGAATATGTAATTAATATAGATTTGTCTCAATCATGAATATAATAATTATCAAGTGGATAATTGTATGTATTATTTGAAATACATATTCGCCAACTTGAATAGATTACTTCGTTTAAATCCTTTTTTTTAAAAGAAAAGTGAATGTCGTTAGTTTTCATTGGATTTTTTTTTTACTCTTCATTTGGTACTTGGTACGTATATGCTGGTACATGCTGACGTTTTTTTTTTTCATATTAATTGTGTATAATCAACATGTGATTCCTTTATATACAACAATAATAGTTGAGAAATATAATTAAACAAAACTACACGTACAAAAGTACTCAAAGCCCCAGAGGGAATAATTAAAACTCCAATTAATTATTAGAAATTGATTCAATGACTATCATCCCCCTAATTCAAGACAACCTCCCATTTGTAGGATAAATGATAGCTGTCAAAAAATTTCTAAATAATAATTAGTTTTAGTGACAAAAGATATATTTAGAGATTAATTTAAAACCTAATTTCATAATTAAAGACTAAATTTTTTGATAATTAATATTAGTAACCAATTTAGATATTAATTTATAATAAAAACTATTTTAGTTAACAACTTAAAAATTAATTATAATTTTTTATTTATAATAAAAATTATTTTAGTTATCAATAACTTTTAGTTTATAAATTTATATTTAAATTATTAATAATAAATTATTTTTAATTATTAAAATTAGCCATTATTTAGAAGTTTTTCTTAAAGGATTGATGGTAAACTAATTTGAGTTTATAGATACAGATTAAAATAGAAACTAGTTGACATTGAATACTTCTTTGAATTTTAAGAGCTATTAAATTCGCTGTGGTATTACTTTTTCTAATTTCTTTCCTTATCAATTCAGATTTGCTATTTTTCTCATGCAAGTTACTTGTTGAGGAGAAAGGCACAGTGACGAAAGTGATGGCCTTCTTGAAGAAGTACACTAAGAATTCCTCGTTGCAATGGCGACCAAGTCAGAAGTTTACCTTTACAACACTATCTACTGTACGAAGTTTTCAACGCTGATACACTCTTCTTATTACATTATATAATCCAGATGTTGCTTCTCATGAATCCTAACATTTATTTGCAAGTTATAACAAACATTTTTCATTTGACCTGTCGATGTGTTCTTCCAGCAAGAGCTTTACGATCTGTTTCCCGTTCTAAGGTAATTAGAACCACCAAACCAGTATGGTTTTGATGGCTGCTGCATGTGCATGACATTTTTGCACTTAGATTATGCATTCATATATTGAATGTCTCTAACTGGTTTTGTTGTTGAATTTTTTTTTTGGCCGTTTCAGCTGAGATGTATCTTTGGAAAGGTTGTAAGTTTGAAGAAGTTGTTCTGCTGAGTTTGTGTTTATACTGCTACTTTTTATTCGCTACTGCTTTGATCACTGATCCCACTGAAGGTATAACTTTTATTTTTTTTATTTCCCTATTTTTTTAAGTTTGTATTCAATTATCATCTTTTTAATGATTCATTACCGTTTCTGGAAGTGATATACGGTTTAGTGTTTCAAAGTTTCTGCTACCAAAAACATTTATTATCTTCAACTATGCATAGCAACAATTCTTCTATAATAACATTCTATTATTCTTTATTGATGAAAATTGATTCAAAACTATACAAGACTAGAGAAAAAAAAAAACTGTATCACCAAATTTTATTTATTTATTTATCAAATTTTAATTAATGAAATAATAATGTAATTTTCACTTATGTTTTTGCAAACATGATGTCTTATGGATCCTATAAACAGTAATATTAAGATTCACTCACTAAACATATTCAATCCAGTAAAAAACAAAATCTCCTCTGTAGGAAAAAAAAAACGTACACGCTTATAACAATGTCTAATGGGGGAAGTTAGAAGACAAGCATATACTTGTATCTACCTGAGCTTTAACTTGCTAAAATCGTGTGAAGAATTGGAGAAGGATTTTTTTTATTTAAATTTTAAATTTATCATGTGTATGATGATCTAATATTGAACAAAGATTATAATATATTTTTTGTATATATGGATTGAAGCATCTATATATATGTATATATCTTTGTTGATGAAAAAAAAATTGTAAATTAAAATTAAAATTGAGATTTAATTGGGGAAAGGAGAAATCTCAATATAAACAGAAACTATTAACTATTTCTCCATTTTGTCTAAAAGATGTAAAATTAAATAATGGTCAAGTTAAGTTTATTTATTGAGTGGTGAAGTCAACTGTCACGATTGGAGTTTACGCGTGGGTGTAGAAAAATAAAATTGTCTAACAAGAAGAAAATAAAATAAACTTGCGCAATAAAGTATGGAATTTTATTGACTTATAGACTTAACAAAAGTTTTAAACCTAATTTTTTATTCCTTTCGATAGGTGATTAGTTTGATGAATTTAATGCTTATTATAAAAAAAAAAAAATAATGAGTAGGGAAAATCATTAAAAGATTATCTTGCTTTTAGATAACTCTTAAAGTTACAATAGTTTATCTATATGAACATTTTATCTAGTAGTTATATTAAACTACAGGTGCACATGTTATCCCTAATCATTTCACCTAAACAAATTCAAGTTATATTAAACTACTGGACACAATGTGTAATGTTTTTTCATAGATTTTTATTGACAATATGTGATTTATATGATTATGTTGCAGTTGAGGCGTTAAGAATCATAAAAGTAAGTTTGATCGATATTAATGGAAATTTGAGCAACTGGGATGGTGGAGATCCATGTACATCTAACTGGACAGGAGTCATGTGCTCCGATACAACATTAGTCGATGGCTATCTACATGTTAAACAACTGTATCACTTTAGTTCTCCATTTTCTATTTTTTCTTCTCTGTAAGCCATGTTAACATGTACAACTCATCATTTTCTTGCTCCAAGTTTCAAACTTTACATTTTCCTGTAGGCATTTACTGAACATGAACTTGTCTGGAAATTTGGCACCAGAGATTGGCCGCTTATCTTATCTGGAAGTGTTGTAAGGCTGTACCTACATTGATGTTTCTAATTACATACCAACATTCTCAGTTTTTCATTTGGATATTTCCATTATTCCATCATGTAGCAGCTCGCACTTACTTTCTTCTAATAATTAAACTTTTACTTTATATTCTTCCAAGGGACTTTATGTGGAATGACATAACTGGGAGTATACCAAAGGAAATTGGCTTTATCAATCCTTTGAAACTGTTGTAAGTTGAAAGAAACTTGTAGTTTTTGTCACCTTAGTAGTTCTAAATCCTTTTACTCATATTAGTGCATGAAACATACTCGCCATCAAATCAAATCAGAACAGTCTTGTCTTAGTAAATTGAAGTTAAATAAATGCCCTGTAATTTTGCAGACTCCTAAATGGAAATCAATTAACTGGTGAGTTGCCAGAAGAACTTGGCTTTCTTCCATTCCTGATTCGATTGCAAATAGATCAGAACAATATCACAGGACCTATACCTTTATCATTTGCAAAACTGAACACCACTGTACATTTGTAAGGTTCTCTACAATGATACTTCACTTTAAAAACTTGTTTTACTTGAATTTTTCTCTGTTTGTCTTCTACCTCTGTTATTCTTTCTCAAGAAACAAAATAAAAATAGTGCTTTCCCCTACTGGAGCAGTCACATGAACAACAATTCACTTAGTGGGCAAATACCACCACAACTTTCCAGCTTAGGAAGCCTTCTTCACCTGTAAGTTATTTGGTGACATGATTGCAGTTATTAACATATTTTTCTTGGTTTTATTTATGGTCCATTGGCAAGCCTATATATTGTTGACAAGATGTATTTCTGGACTTGCAGTCTTCTTGACAACAACAACTTTACAGGAGATCTTCCCTCTGAGCTCTCTCAGATGCCAAGCTTAAAGATTCTGTATGATTTATTATTTGTTGCATAGTGTATGCATGTCTTTAAGATCGTCTGGTTTTTGTTTTGTTTTGGATGAATAAGGGAGTGTTCTTTATAAAGTTGATGACATTTTAGTATGGGCGGCAGAGCAGGGCAGGGGCAGAGAAGTACATTGACTAGGATCAATATGTACTTTATCATTATATTTATATTTAAAGTATTTCATGGATCTTGTTGTTCTTGCAGTCAACTTGATAACAACAACTTTGGTGGAAATAGCATTCCAAGCTCTTATGCAAACATGTCAAAATTGATAAAACTGTAAGTTCATTTTTTGATCCCTTTTTTGTATGTTAACACTACAAAGCGACCTTAGGTGCTGGGAATCTTTGCGATCTGATGTACAAAGGAATTTCAGTTAAACATTGGCAATGAGTTTAAGTATAAAAGTCCAAAATTAAAAAAAGAAAAAATTATGGATATTGTTTAGTGGAAACTTGATAGTTAGAAAATTGATTAACTGGTTGAATACCCAAATCGATATAAAGGTCCAAAATGTTTTAGAAAAGTTTTATTTCCTCTATTTTCTTTCTTTGGCGTACGCAACATTGTCAAACCTTTGTGTTTTCGGCTTGCACCACTTAATAAAATTTGTTGTCAGAAGTGAATTATTTGGTTTGATGTGGAGAAATGTACAAAGTGTAAGGTTGATAGTACGTTGTTATTGGTTACTTGGTTTCATCAGGAGTCTTAGGAACTGCAACTTGCAAGGACCAATCCCTGATTTGAGCACGATACCACGCCTTACGTATCTGTAAGTTATCTCATTTACATTCAACTCAGTTTATGCATTGATTTTTAGGATTCTAAAATGATATACTTGCTCAAAAGACAGTACATCCAAGACTCTAATGGTTTCTATTAATTTTTGTTTGTGTATATTGCAGTGACCTCAGTTTGAATCAGCTGAATGAATCAATTCCAACTAATAAGCTTTCAGACAATATCACAACCCTGTAAGAACCTCTATTGCTTAAATAATTTCCAAATCTACTGGTCTCGCATCCAATTATTTCGATTTGTAATGTAGTTATTCCTCTTATATTCACTCTTTTGCGTGATAATCTTCAAAATATTATGTGCAGTGATTTATCAAACAATAATCTTATTGGAACTATTCCATCCTACTTTTCTGATCTTCCACGTCTTCAAAAGCTGTAAGTTATCTTCTTTTTTCCTCATCCTTTCTTCTTCCACAACAAACAGCATTGAATTACATAAACCAAACGTTGTAAACTGTTTGATTTTATATCACCTTACGTTACAAATCATATTTTGAACGTATTTCAAATTAATATCCGTTTTTTTTATTTCTAATTATATAAAAATTGCTGTGAAATCAATGAGTAATGCATACATGTCTTTCTCTGGCAGGTCAATTGCAAACAATTTACTGAACGGAAGTGTTCCTTCTACCATTTGGCAGGACAGGACTTTAAATGGATCAGAAATGCTTCGCTTGTAAGACATGAAATAATAATTTGGCGACTTTTCTGTTGTACCTGTACTTGGAAGCATGCATATTTGTGTCCTTTTTCCTTTTCATTTTAGAAAAAGATGGTGGTTGAGGAGCTGGATTAATTGATAGTACATGTGTATGTTAAGACCCAAACAATTGGAATATATATTCTTAAATACACTAGAATTATTAGTGAGTCGTGGATAGTAGAAGATGTTGAAATTGAGGCTAGGAGAGTTCTTTATATGCAAGGACTTTATTATTCTTTGTGTAGTTTAAGTTGTTGATACTAGCTAGGATTTGTTCTTTCACTCGCAAATTTGGTCCAGGATATCACATCTTGCATTCTCGTGTGTTTTGGTATGTTTTTGTTTTAACTTCTGTATAGGTGCTACTGAATTTTGATGTTCTTCTCAGCATGGCCGTATGATCTTTCAGGGACATGCAAAATAATCAACTTACAAGCATATCAGGAAGTACAAATCTTCCTCCAAATGTCACCCTCTGGTATGCTTCTGACCTTATTCTGCAGTTACACTATAATGTGATTATGGTAGTGGAGACATGCTAATTATTAAGTTTGTTGTGCATATTAAAATTAAAATTAATATTTCATTCAGTATCCTTATGATAAAGGTAAAATCTCACTGAACATTGCATTTGACAAAAATTCACTGAACATTGAATTTATCATTTCCTTGTTTTCATTATATATTTCTTAAGCTACTGCATGACTTATTTTGTTTGGAGTCTTTAATTTGACATTCCTACTTTAAATTTATTACTTCTTTATATAAGTAAATCTATAGGTGTTTATTTTTTGGTGTCTCTGAAACTTATGATTCAATATGTATACAATTCAAGATTAGAATTCATTTTTTTGTCATTTCACAATTTATATTTGAATTGCAATTCAATAAATGTGCTTTGAAAGTTACTATTTTTCAGGCTTGAGGGAAATCCTATGTGCTCAAATAATAACACCTTAGCTCAGTTCTGTGGATCTAAAAGTGATAGTAGCGTCAATGGTAACTTCAGTGTTAGCTGTCCCACCCAAGCATGCCCCCCTCCCTATGAATATACTGTGGACTGTTTCTGTGCTGCCCCCTTGGTTGTTAACTATCGATTAAAAAGTCCAGGATTTTCAGATTTCCGCACTTACATGAATGCATTTCAGAGCATGATGTCAAGGGGTCTTAAAATACGTATTGATCAGTTCTATATTCAAAAATTTGAATGGGAAGAAGGTCCTCGTTTGGGAATGCACTTGAAGCTTTTTCCTTTGTATGTTGATAATAACAGCTCTCATGTTTTCAATACAAGTGAGGTTCTTCGGCTCAGAAACTCGTTCTTAGACTTTGATCTTCCAACCAATGATTTGTTCGGACCTTTTGAGCTTCTAGACTTCATTCTGCTGGATCCTTACAGGGATGGTAAGTCGCAGATACTTCTTATGATCAGTTAATGTTTAGCGGAAGTTGGACACTGAGCAATATGACCTTGGTTGAATAGTCTTTAGCCGGCTAAACATTATTATCGTATGGATTTCAATGTTCAGTCTATTAATTGAATTGTTCCAATCACATTTTTGTACTTGTGTCAGTAATTCTCCTGTTCCTGTTAGTATAATTCATGTCTCTCACCTTTTAAAGTTTGACAAAAATTGTGAAACCAAAGTTTTGCTCTAATAGTGCTATTTGATTTGTGACTGCTCTGAAAATGGAGCTAAAGGTCTTTTTGTAAGCGTGTATCTACTTATGGTATTCTGGAAAAGTAACCATCTGTTTAATTACTCCTCAATTTAAGCTTTTTATTCAATTTCTCGGTTTAATTCATTCGAGATACCTTGACAATTAAACAAAACTAAAGTGCTATGATAAGTAAACGTTGGACAACTGAGATGCAATGCCTTGTTCATGGTTATATTATGTGTTGCTGTCAACAGTTTAAACAAAGCCGGTTAATATTGGAAATTCAATACCCCTACCACTTACCAACGAATGATAGTATGATGCTTGATACCAATTGAATTGAAGATTAAATCTTACAATCTATATGCAAAAAGTAATATTTTTTATTTGTTTTACGTATGTTCTCATACTTTTTATATTGCCACAGTGATTGTTACCTCTCCAAGTTCAGGGATCAGCAAAGGAGCACTGGCTGGAATAGTCTTGGGTGCAATTGCCTTTGTAGTTACTTTTTCTGCAATTGTTACTATTCTCGTTCTGAGAATACGTTTGAGAGATCATCCTACACCTTCCAAACGGGCAAAAGGTGAGTACCTTAAAATGAATAACCTAGCCTGTGATTATTTCTTCTGAGTTGTCTTCAGTGCTTTGCTCTGTCACAATCACAAGTCTAAATGTTACTGCTCGTTATTTTATATTGAAAGAACCATATTCGAAATTTAATTATATTTTTCATCAATAGAAAATGTTTTCAAATTATCCTTTTGGGACTGTTGCTGACATTCAGAATAGGCAATCCATTTAAAAGGATAATAGACGTTCTTATAACAAAAAATGAATGTGGATAGGACTAGATCACGTAATTAAATGATCAAAATACATGTTAATCATAGACTTCTATTTCTTTAACAGCATCTAGGATCCCAATAAAAATTGAAGGTATAAGATCATTTAACTACGAAGACATGGCTGGCGCTACGAACAATTTTAGTGACTCAGCTCGAATTGGACAAGGTGGGTATGGGAGGGTTTTCAAAGGTCTTCTTCCTGATGGCACTGTTGTTGCCATAAAGCGTGCACAGGAGGGTTCCCTGCAGGGTGAGAAGGAGTTTCTTACAGAAATAGAATTGCTATCAAGGCTACATCACCGCAACCTTGTCTCTCTGATTGGATACTGCGATGAAAAGGGTGAACAGGTAACCTTTAGTTTAAAGTTCAGAAATGTAAAACAAAATTTGATATAGTAAAAACATTAGTAATCCTTGATTCTTGATTTATTTTTGAATGTTCTATTTCCATAACTTCAATTACCTTGTTGTCTCGAGTTGGTTGCACAAGGATATGGATTGTAAAAAAAAAAAAAGGATATTGATTACAACTTACTGAAAATATTTTCATTATAAAGGGATTAAAATGCATAGAATAACTATCCCTTAAATTTTAGTTCATTCTATGTCTGGTCTATTTACTCCATCTGATTTACGATTTTCATTTGGCAGATTTTGGTTTATGAGTACATGCCAAACGGAACGCTAAAGGATCACCTCTCGAGTAAATCTTGTACCTTTGTATCTATTTCGTTGCATTGTCTGATAACTTAATATAAAGTCAATTACATTTTATAGTTGACTGTCATGAAATAACTGTTGTTTTACCTGTATAAGTTTCCCTTGCTTTTTTCTATTCCCATTTTGCAGCAAAAAGTCACTTCTGGTTTTTCTTTTATAAAAAAAACATGTCGTTCTTGTTGTCTCTCTGAACTATGCACTCAATGTTTTATGACAGTTTATTCAGAAAAACCTCTTAGTTTTTCAATGAGGTTGAAGATTGCTCTAGGATCAGCTAAAGGTCTTCTGTATCTACACACGGAAGTAGATCCTCCAATATTCCACCGAGATGTCAAGGCCACCAATATATTATTGGACTCCAAGTTCACTGCGAAAGTTGCTGACTTCGGACTTTCACGACTTGCCCCTGTCCAAGATACAGAAGGAAACGTGCCTGGTCACGTATCTACTGTTGTAATGGGGACTCCGGTAAGGTTTTCATGAATAGATTTTGTTCTTCTCTGAAAATGAGCACGTTTGTAGTCAGGATAAAATTTGGAAGTATGAAACACCATTCTACATTACTTAAAAAGAAATGTAGAACAAAGCATTAATACACATGATCCTCCCATCTCACCTAATACACATTAATCATTGGGATCAATTTCATTATTTTCTCATACCCCTGATAATCTTCAATGTCATAGAATCTAACCTTTTACCTACAATGCATCCAATATAATCTTTTTGTTGTTTGTTCACTGTTTTAATCATGCAGGGTTATATCGATCCAGAGTACTTCTTAACTCACAAATTGACTGACAAGAGTGATGTTTATAGTCTTGGTGTTGTATTTCTAGAACTTGTGACTGGGAGGCCAGCAATCTTTCATGGCGAAAATATTATTAGACAGGTATAGTTTGCTTTCTCTTCAAGATTACTTTTATATTTTGCAGCTTTCTATGTGAAACATAAAACAATCATCTGCTTTAATTATTTTTGCGACAGTCATATTAATTTTTGTGCTCTGATGAGTAAGTGCTATAACAAAAATAACAAAGGCATTGGGCTCTTCTTTCATTCCTATAATTTACTGCTAAACTATGTAATGTGTCCTTCATAGACTCCCCTAAGGTTCTTTATATTCTGCTAATCTTGCTTCCAATTTTACCATGACTCGTTCTTCCATTTCCTTCATAGCTACATCATTACGTGCTGCCTCCACCATGACTTGTCATAATAGTTCCTTATAATGATTTCCCATCTCTAAGATATATATATATAGAGAGAGATAACATAATTCTTAACATATTTTTAAATACTTATTTTCAGGTTATTATGGCATACGAATCTGGTGGATTGTTTTCAGTTATTGATAAACGGATTGGGTCTTATCCTTCAGAATACGTGGAGAAGTTTGTGACGTTGGCCTTAAAGTGTTGCAAAGATGCACCAGACGAGCGACCTAAAATGGCAGAAGTGGTTAGAGAGATCGAAAACATGTGTTCAATGTTACCAGAGACGAACGATGTGGAAGCAGAGCATGGGAGAAGTGGTTATGGAAGAATAATATCCAGTTCACAACCTTCATCATCGACTAGCAGGACTCCTTTTGTTTCAGAAGATGTGTCTGGTAGTGACCTTGTCAGTGGAAAGATACCCACCATTAGGCCTAGATAAAACTTCAAAATCATCAGCTATCTTCAACAATGAACCCATCACATGTACTATATATCACAGTCATATTTTTGTTGATGTTTTTCTGTATTACCTATTTTAAGGTTAATTGACAGTGAACTGTTTGCAAGGAATTTCACAATCTTATTTTGGTTATTGATGGATCATATTTAATATCATAATATTATAATCTATTTTTTCTTCAATGATGACTGAAAGATTATACAGTTCTTATTAGGTTTAATTGTTTCTTTTGTGTTCAGTTTGGTTGAAGTGTGTCAAATTCGCCCCCTTTTAGAAAAATGTCAATTTCGTCTCCATATAGAAAAAATTTGTGTCAATCAAGTCATCTCCGTTAAATACAAACTAATGGTGTCAAAAACTTAAAGTGAATTTTGAATAATAACCACTTCATGGGTCTGATCCGTGATATTGCAGTGGATAAAGTGAGTTTTGAAAGCAATGATTTTTAACATAGATGACTTGATTGACACAAATTTTTTCTATATAGAGACGAAATTGACATTTTTCTAAAAGGGGGACGAATTTGACACTCTTCAACCAAACTGGAGACAAAAAACAATTAAACCTTCTTATTATAATCAAAATGGAACTTAATTTCAATGAAAGATCAAAAATTAAGTTAATGGTAACAAACATTTGCCAAAACTAGGGAATATTTTAATCTCCATTTTCATACCCACACGCTATCCTAATTATCTGAAATTGTTCCCTGTATTTACTTTCGGAAAAAATCAATTAATTAATAAAATTTAACAATTTAAATAATGCTATGAATTTCATTTTGGGATTAGAAGATGTAAATGTTTATCTATGTTAACTATATTTATTAGTTTGTCCAAAATCTTCCTATAAAAATTAGATATGCATAAATTTATTTTTTTAATACTATATATTTATCTTTACATATTAACATGTAACATCATATATTACACAATTTTTAACTAAAGTAAAACTTGTGATAATATATATATATATATATATATATATATATATATATATATATATATATATATATATATATATATATATATATATATATATATATATGTGTATATGTATATTGATATTAAATTGAATGTGATTTTTCTGTTTATTAATATACTTGTTAATTTATGTGCTAATAGCATCTTTATGAATATGAACATATATATTATGGATAGATTAGATATCTTAATTTTATTAAAGAAATTCATTTTATCTTTCAAAACTGAAATTTTACTTTTAAAACCTAAACGTTGATCTTAAAAACATACACTAAAATTATTAAAAACAAATAAACATAACATTTAATAACTAAATAAAATTGAAAAAATATTTAATTTTAAATTTAAATTATATGATATAATTATTTATGTAAGATATTTTAATTGAATGGATATTTGTTATGCATAATATTACAGCCCATGCGATGAGTCTGTAATTATATTTTAATTTTTTCTTTTTTACTTTAGTTAGGTATATTATATATTATTCAAGAGTTATAAAACTTAACCTTTAAAAGATATTTATTATGCATTACAATTTATTTTTCAATTTGAATTTATTTATATTTAATTTTGCATGACATCTTACATAAATGGTTTTGTTATTAAAGATTTGTAGATACTTACAGCCAATTTTTATCATTTTTTTTTCTTAACAAGAGTTTTTCGCCATTCTTTTCTTTTTCTTAATCATTCGGGATAAGCACATCCAATTTGAAAACAAAAATAATATTTTTAACTTAAAAAATCAATTAAAAAAGTTTATAAGAATAAATAATAACAAAAATATATATCTAAAAAACAATAGTAGTAGTATAAAAAGTAATAACTTATATACAAAAATGAAAAAGTTCATAACAAATGACTGAAAACTCAAAAAAAGTTGTGAAAGACCTGATTATACTTATAGAATATAATATTATATTGTAAAATCGCACAAGCATAACAATTAAAAACATATAAACAAAAAAAAAGTAATAATAATAATAATAATATTCCAAACAAAATATTATCAAATCGATATGGTTGTTGTTGACTTAATGATAAAATTAGAAAGAAAAATAGAAGAAATTATAGATTCAACTCTAATATAATATTAATTAATAATTAACAATTATCAATATAAAAAAACAAGCGATGGTGTCACTGATCAATCACCTTCAGCATCACTTGTTTTATTTATATTTTGTTTCCGTATCCAAACCTGAACTAGGAAAGAATTACTATAGTATAGATTTCCTTTACAGAACATGTCTTAATTTCTTGTATGTTTGGCACATAAAATAACTTGCTCAGGGGTCAAAGCACATACTTAACAAAATCCAAAGAAAAAATAAAATTAAGGAATAAATGTCATCTTTATTAATTTAATATACTTTGCTTGTAAACTGAGGAAGGATGAACTTCCTCTTACTTTTAAGTTTAATCTCTAAAATTGCAACTCATACTGTGCTTTAATTTAGTTTCTGAATTATTGTTCTTCTTCACACACATATCTCTTCTGGTACGTACGTTTCCTGAATTCTAATCTTCAATTCAGTCTATATTCTGTTCAACTCAATGATATGAGTTGAAACTTTTATTTTCTAAAATTCCTGATATTTATAACGATAAAACTGCATAATATTTGAATAGTGAAAATAAATGAATACTGGATTTTTTTTTAATTTCAAATATAACAAAATGATCATATGTATAGTTGTGTTTTGATATCAGTTGACAGAAATAACATTAATAACTTTTTATAGGCTCACGTACGTAAATTGTTTAGAGAAAAAAAAAAAAAAAAAAAAAGCTAATAGTGAATGTTTCGTATTCTCTTACACACATTAGAAATATATGTAACCTTTTATATGGAGCTACATAAAATAAAAATAAAAGAGAGAAAAATAAGTAAACTTTCTAATGACCCATGAACAAAGAAAAATAATAAGGAATGTCTTCAAAGAATAAGAGTTGTTGTCCAATTTGATTTAATCTAATGTGCCTCTCTTAAATAAAACTTCTATATATAATTCTAAATATTTTCTTTATTTTGTAAAATAACTCAACGATTTAGTTGAAATATATGCAATGTGCTCTCTTCAATGGAACAATAGTTAATTTTAATTTTCTTTTTTTCAACCAACTTTATAATCTTATGAAATTGAATATTAATGTGTTTAGATCGTCAATGAAATATATTGCATATGGTTAGATATATTATCTCTATTTTATGTTTATCTTTTATTTTTATCTTATGAAATATTATCTTTTATCTTATTGAAATATGGGCTAAACCCAAAATACAAATAAAAAATAATAATAAATTAACTAAAGATAAAAAATAAATATAAAATAATATATCTAATACATATAATGAAATTGCAAATTTGTCATAACATATATGTGGGGGAGTATCTTGTTTTTGATAGATTACTATTAAAATTCTTCTTATTCACATTATTTGGATTGTATAACTAGCTATAACGATGTATTTTGTTTTGACAGTTGAGAGTGCAACAATTCATGTTTTTTTTTAAGATATTGCATGTATCTTGATGTGTTATTTCTACATCTATTGTCCAATTGTTACGGTATAGCCAACAAGTTTAATTTCACCTTGCAAATGACACATATGACTCTCCTAAGTGATCATACTCCAAATTCAATATGTGGCATTGTTGTAGTCAAATATATGAGACTTCCATCAAACTTTTGAAATAGGTTGGATCTACCCTCTTGTCAACAATTTCTCTGGTTAGCTTCAATTTTTTTTTCAACTGGTGTGGAGATTAACTTTAAATTCTCCATCATAAACTTCTTAAGAATATCACTAGCATTTTTTTTTTGTGTGTGATATGAAAAATCCATCATTTTTCTGAATAACCTCAATGCCCAAAAAATGATACATTATGTCCAAATATGTTATTTCAAAATGTGTCCCCTTGAACTCTTCAATCATCTTGGGATTGTTGCCAATAAATATTAAATCATTAATATAAAGACAAATAATAGGAGTATCTCATGACTCAATTTAATGTATAAGGTATTATAAATCAATTTTCTTATGCCAAGCCTTTGGTGATGTCACTTGGTGTAATTAGGAGAAGTTGTAGGTATTATTGCGGGTCAATCCATTGGAGAACCGGACACTCAATTAACATTAAGAACTTTCGTACTAGTGGAGTATTCACAGGGGTATTACAGAACAGGTGCGAGCACCTTATAATGGAAAAATTAAAATCAATGAGGATTTGGTTCATCTTATACGTACACATCACGGGCATCCTACTTTTCTATGTTATTATAGACTTGTATGTTAGTATTGAAAATGGTGACATTATACATAATGTGACTATTCCACCAAAAAGTTTTCTATTAGTTCAAAATAATCAATATGTAAAATCATAATAAGTGATTGTCGAGATTCTCCTGGGAACATATACTTTGAATTTNAAAGAAAAAGTTCGAAAACATGTTTATTCTAACTTAGAAGAAGAAATTTATTGGAGTACGGATGTGTATCATGCATCAGAATTTAAATATAGTAATGTCCATATCTTATTAAAAACAAGTCATTTATGGATTTTATCAGGAAAATCAGACAAATCCACTTCAGTCTCTTTTTCAACCCGAAAAGATCAAGATCAATTGAAGATTCATTATCTTTCCAGGGAGATATTTGTAACCTTTTAACAAATAATAATAAAGTAAGACATAAATTGTTTTGTTTTAATCCTTCTTATAAAAAAGAAAGAAGGATTTCAAATTATTCAAAAATTAATCAAATCATATGTGAAAATGATTGTCATTTTACACACTGTTATTTTTCACGCACAAAATGTTTTTTTCAATTTGTAGAGTTTATCTTCCTTTGACTGCATATTCATTTTCCAGTATACAAACACAATACTATTTCGTAGCTAACGGAAATTGATGAACTCATTCATGTTTAGGACCCGTGTCAATTCAAATGGAGTATATCTTGGGAATTTTATGTCACTACGCAGGAAAGATTGCAGAATATACGTTGGGTTCAGTATGCGTCTGTTATATCAACGACTTTACTTTGAATGTTCTAGATGTTAAAAAAAGTTTCGAATGGATTCGAGGGATTATGAAAGAGCAAATCAGAGAAATCACTAATGGGACTGAAAAATTTGAGCCAGATTTTCTGAAACACGTTGAGAATTTATTGAAAGCTGCTGAAAACGTCTCAGAACGACAGCAACTACTGGAAGAAAGAATTTCAAATACAAACAAGAGCTATTTCAGAAGGCAACGTCTATATTTTCTTGCAAAAGAAATAGAAAGAGAAACACACAAAATACAAGAGCTCCTCCTAGATGTTAAGAAGATTGAATCACTCTCCAGGATTACTGAACTTTCTAATGATTTGGTTGCGTTCAAATCTCCTGAAGAAGCTTACACCGAGATTTTGGCAGCATTAAAGGATAGAAGTGTTTCTATTATTGGACTTGTTGGATTTGGAGGCTCAGGAAAAACTACTTTGGCAAAAGAAGTGGGTAAAAAAGCGGAAGAGATTAAACTTTTTGAGAAGGTTGTCTGGGCAACAGTGTCTCAACTTCTAAATATAAGAAGTATCCAAGATCAGATTGCTGATCAATTGAATGTTAAGTTAAAGGAAGAGGAAGCATCGGAAATAGGTAGAGCAGATAGAATATCAGAAGGATTAAGGAAACGTACAACTCTTGTAATCTTGGATGATGTATGGGAAAAAGTAAACTTCGAAGCTTTAGGTATTCCACTTGATGAAAGCAGTAAGGGTTGTTGCGTATTGATAACTACTCGGAGTAAAGAAGTATGCACTTCTATGAAATGTCAAAATATAATTGAAGTTAATCCCTTGCATTACAGGAAAGTTAGGGCTTTGTTCAAATTCCATGCAAACATAAGTAATGACTCCCCAGAAGCTTTGAAAGTTTTGGCAGAAAGAATCGTTACTAAATGTAACGGATCGTCTACTGCAATTGCGACGTTAGGAAGCACGCTAAAAGATAAAACTATTGAAGAGTTTGAGTCAGCATGGTTAAGACTACAAAATTCCGAACAACTTAGTTCTCTAAAAGGCTTAACAAGTTATCAACTTTGTCTTAAAGTAAGTTATGATAATTTGACAAACCAATTAGCCAAATCCTTATTATTATTGTGTTCAATATTTCCAAAGAATCATGAAATTGATTTGGAAGATTTATTTCGATTTGGAAGAGGATTGGGCGTAATTTGGAGATTTGGAAGAATGGAGAAAGAAAGGAGGGTGATGCATGCAGCTATTAACATCCTTAAGAATTCTTATATGTTGGCATATGTCAAAGAAAAAGAAAAGGTGAAAATGCCTGACTGGATTCGTGATGTAGCCTTGTGGATTGCAGCTGAAAGTGGTCAAGCAATTTTGACATGTACTGCAGTGGATCCAAGGGTGTTGATAGATGATGAAATCACGAAAGATAAGAATGTAATAGCCTTGTGGGATATGAAAAATGGTGAACTTCTCAACTATGAATGGAATTGTCCATCACTTGAAATTCTCTTGCTTCATTCTCCAGAGGTTGGCTTTACAATATCAAATGCTTTAATTGAAAGGTTGAAAATGCTTAAACTACTGGCATTCTTAAAATTTGAATACGGGTGGAAGTTGCCTTTTGAGACAGAAACACCATCATGGTACACTTCACCACTATCGCAATCAATTGAGTCATTAAAAAATCTCAATACTCTTAGCTTGAGAGGTTATAAATTAGGTGACATCTCAGTTTTGGAAAGTCTAGAAGCACTTGAGATTCTTGACTTGCGTGGTTCTTCTTTCAAACAATTGCCTAATGGAATAGTAGCATTACAGAAATTGAAACTCCTAGATTTGTACGGTTGTTTGATTGAGAAAAATAATGCTTATGAAGTTATAGGAAGATGTTTGCGGCTAGAGGAATTGTATTTGTATTTGCTTCCATCAAAAGAGGAGTTTCCACATGATTCTCTTTCTCGAGATTGCAGAGGTATGTTATAATACAATATCACTCTGAATCATTTCCATATTACATACATGCTGACATTTTGGAAAAACATAGACCATCTAGAGCTCTATGCATAGATGGTTTCAATGCCTCTACTCAAACTTTCATATCATTACCAATTAAGGATCTCTTTCTGAGAGCAGTGTACCTTCATTTGAAGTACATTGAGGGAGGTTACAAAAATGTAATCCCATCCATGCGTTCACAAGGCATGAATCAGATTGTTGTCCTAATCCTTGAACACTGTCTTGATATTGAATTCCTCTTTGATGGCACTTTTACAAACAGCAATGTTGATATGCTTCATACCAAAACTGTGTTTTCCAACCTAGGTACCGTAAGGTTGCATCAGATGCATGGCCTTCGAGAAGTGTTTCATGACCCTTCTTCGCAATGCTCTTTAGAAAGATTACAAGAGCTAAGCATTGATAGTTGTAACCAATTATACAACACATCCTTCCCAAGGAACTCAAATCTATGCAGTCTAAAGGTCTTGAAATTGGAATTTGCCCAATGCTAACTTCTCTCTTCATTCCATCCTTTGTCCAAACTCAAGTGCTTGGTGACAGCTCTTCGCAATGCTCTCTAGAAAATTTACAAGAGCTAATCATATATCATTGTGAGAAATTATACAGCATATCCTTCCCTAGGAACTCAAAGCTATGCAGTCTTGAGTTAAGAGGAATAAGTTGCCCGGTGCTAACTTGTCTCTTCATGCCATTCATTGTCCAAACTCTGAAGCTGCTGGAAGTTCTGCAAATATATGAATGCAGTGAATTGATGCACATAATTCCAGCAGAAGGGAATGATTATTATGTTGGCACTCAAGATCATATATCTTTGATGCTCCCAAAATTAAGGATTATTGAGATTGAAGAATGTCACAAGTTGAAATATATATTCCCTGTGTGTTTTGGAAGGCTACCAAGTTTGGAAAGGCTGATCACTAAAAATTGTGACAAGTTGAAGTATGTATTTGGCACTGAAAAGGAACACCGTCTTTCAATGTACCATGAGTATCCAGATTTGCTTAATTTGGAAGTTCTCGTGTTAGTTTCCTTACCTAACCTGGTTGACATTTGGCCTTCTTATTGTCATCCACGTTTACTAAATTTGAAAGAGTTACAATGCACTGAATGTTCAACATTGTCTAACTCTTCTTTGAGGAAGATGGCGATTGATTCAGGTCTATACCACCAAGGCACAACTGAAATGGTGATATGTTATTTAAAATTGATGTTTCAGAAGTCTAAATTGTTAAGATGTCAACACCGTAATTCATGCTTCAGATTTTATATATTATACACAAAATGGTCAAAACAACTTAGGAATTTATTAAATATAATACCATAATTGAACATGTCTACCTTTTTTTTTCTGAAGATGCAAATTACTTCGTAAACTAGAATTTTGTTTATTTTTTAATTACTGGGTAGTTATTATATGGTTTAATTATTCATATGATATGGTCCTCATAGATTAACAAATTTATAGTCGTCTCTTTTACTCCTTATACATACTTTTTCTAATGGTCACTCTGGTAGAAACTGAAAAGGGACTAAGTATAATGTATATAAATATGGAACATAGAAGGGATTAAAAAGGTATATGTGAGACTAATGAAAGAATTTTAAGTTGAGTTCTAAGGAGAAATATATACAAACTAGTAAACGTTGTTTCATCTTACACTAATTTTTATCTTAGTTATTTTCTATTTTGATAACTAGCATTCTTTCTTTATATTGGAAATTCCATTAAATTGGATTATCATACGTAGCAGACTAATTAACAATGAATTATGTTTTGTATGTAGAAGAAACCATGGTTATCAAACTCTCGAGTTAACTCTTAAACTCTTACGAGTTTACGTTCCCATACATGGCTTCCGAGTTAACTCGGAAGTAAACTCTTTTCTGCATAAACTCGGTAAAATTAATTGTGAAATCGGTAGGATCATGTAGAATCGCGTTTAGAGTGATTCTATGAGCTTGAAAGGGGGGAAAATTAAGAAAAACAATGTCGTTTGGTCTTTTTTATTGTATATTTAATGAAATGCATCAAAATTAATGACAATAATCCAAGTATTTATGTTTTACAATATTTATTTTTATGAACTATATATCTATAAATTTTATTTATTTAAAGTTATATAATTTTGTAGACTTATTTGAATTAAGATATTATTTATATAGTATTTTTCGTCTGAAGTAAACTTTTACGAGTTTACGAGTTGAGTTTACAAGTCGAGTTTACTCGACTCTCACGAGTTTACGTAGACTCGCGAGTTTGATAACCTTGGAAGAAACTGCTAGATGAAGCTGCCCTCAAATTCACAAAGCTTATATTTTCTCATCTTGGAGTAAAATGCCTTTTTCAATTCCAAGTTGGAGAACCTAGGACCAATAGAGAACTACCCTTAAAGTTATCTACTCTGGAATTGCTGGATCTGCCACAACTCAAATTCATATGGAAAAGCCCCACAAATTTTCTAAGCCTCCAACTGCTTCAATATTTACATGTGGATAGATGTCCAAATTTGAAATCCATCTTCTCCTCTGACATTATTAGAAGCTTACCAGTGTTGAGACAACTAGAAATACTCAATTGTGAGGAATTGGAGCAAATATTTGGTTCAGGGAATGCACAAGAACTCAAAAGTCTATTTACTTGTTCCCAACAAGTGTGCTTCCCTAAAGTGGAGAAGATCAAAGTTAAAAAGTGCAACTTGTTGAAATTCCTTTTTCATAATTTTGAGGCTTGCCATTTTCCCAGTCTAAAAATTTTGAGAATACAAGAATGCTCTGAAATAGAGAAGTGTTTTTCTTTTGAATTTGTAGCTGATAATGATGGTAAAGTGGGGGGGGGGACAAAGTTAGCAAACAAGTTCTGCTACAGAACCTGAGAAATATAACACTCGCAAGTTTGTCAAACTTCAAAGAGATTGACCATGGATTTCAGTTAAAAGATGATGTTGAACAGATCATAGAGGATTGTCCAGAATACTCTCGAATTATATTCTGATAATCTCATGTCTTACCTTTAGCCAAAATTATTATTTCTGTTTTCGGCAGCCACAATTACTATGCCTTCAATTACCATGTGAAATTCTATTTATTATGAAGTTTTTTATTCATGACAAATGCTTTGTTTAGAATAAGAGAGAGGCATAAGATAACAAAAAGCCACCTACAATCAACAAAACATCTTAAAAGAACAAGTTCCTAACTTCCACACGAGTTCTCAATTTTCACTATTTTGAAGAACACTTATTTCATCAAACATAGCCTAATCAATGAATTATATCCATAGATTCTTTTGTATATGTAAATAAGATATTTCCATAGAATATTTTTGATAGAATCTTTAGCATGGATAAGTAGGTTATTTTCTATCAAATATGCAACTTTCATAGAAATCTTTTCAAGGTTGTAGCCCTAGCACCTCATCTATATACACATCCACAAACTTGTCTACCACTAGAATACCTTGCATCTGCCCTTCATTAATGCCCTCCAAATGACCCAGAACTACAAAGCAATTTGCTTCCTTCTTCAGCTTACCCTATGATTGGCAAGCATCCACTAACTCAAGCCCCCTTGAGTTAGGAAACACCGTCTCCTTTGCACCTCAATCAATGAGAGCATGATTGACATACAATCAATCCATCCCTAACATTATGTCCAAGCCTTGCAAAGAAAGATAAATCAAATTAACTTTGAATTTATGTCCCTTAACCACCACTAGACATGTCATGCACACCAAGGTAGTCCTCACCTAATTCGAAGCCGGAGTGGAAACTACCAGCACACTCTACAACTCCATCACAGGTTAACTCAACTTCTCAACACATGAATGAGACAAAAGAGTGTGTCACTCCATGGCCCTAGTTGTTCCAACAGACTTTGTAGAAGTTTGAGGGGAAATAAGGGTTCTCTATTATCTAAGACTCACAACATGCTTACTTTATATGCACATAAGACTCGCTTTCAAAAAAGACTAGGACCAAGTGAATCCACCAAGAGTCTTTCACTTGTCACAAGCTGTTAGGTTCCTAGGTTTGGAACCTAACAGGACTCACTCAAAAGATAGAAACAGTAAAGAAAGAATNNGNTTTGACTATTATTCACTNTGAAAGAATNTTCTTTTTACAAGAATGGGATTGGGAGCATAACCTCCCTATTGAGGGCATAACCCCTCTCTACAAGCTAATTGCCTGACTTTACACAAAAAAACTCGATATCCCTTACCGCATTACACTACCTCTATTTATAGAGGCTTTGACCCACTTCCCCTTTTTAACCGACACTTCCTACACGCTTACTCCTCAACCCCTCTATCCTATCATCATATATCCTAATGTATATCCTAACATTACACCCCCCCTTCCAAACAACCTTTTCCTCAAGGTTGGAAATGGAAGGTTTGATCTCATGGCTCCTCTTCATCAACCTGTTACCCACTAGATGTTGCCCTCCAATTCAAGTTTGGAGGCTTGGGTGATGGCCAATCCTCCTCCAATGACTTCCACTCTTCNTGGATTCTTTTAGCCCAATTTTGTGAAGTCCTCAAAATCTCAACTCTGACTTCATCGGCCCTTGTAGCAACAACACTTTTTGCAGCTGCTCCATCTATTTGCAAACTCTCGTATAAAATTTCCACACTCCCCCTCTGTGTTACTGCTGCACAATCCTCACATAGACTGCATCTTTTGTTCCCTCCAATTATCTTTAGTAGAGTTGGGGCCAGATTTTTCCAAGAAAGGTGCTTGAATTTTTTATGCCAAGTCTTGCACCCTTGGACTACATTTTCTTTGTTTTTTGGATGTGCTTTTGTTGATCCTTTGGTGTTTTGAACTTTAAAAGCATTTGCTGCCCGTGTTGTTTGATCTTGCTTGCCAATCCCTTCATAAGTGATCAACTCTTCTCTTTTCACCCATGAAAAATTTGGTGTCTCCTCACCCTTCCTAGCTCCATTATTGTCAGTGGCATCCTCTCCTTTTTGCTCNCAATTGCTTGCATTTTCTCTTCCACCCGAGCGTTTTTTTTTTTTTTTGACATTCACACCACAACCTATCACACTATCTCCACTAAAAACAGCAACTTTCTCAGCAGTAGCAACTTTTTCAGCAGCACTAAAAACCACAGTTTTTTCTACTTTGTCAGCAACAGTAAAATTAGCAGCTTTTTCAACTTTTACA